>NW_009913830.1:0-8543 GCF_000696875.1 Nestor notabilis | reverse complement strand
AGTGCAGACAAGTTTGAAAAGAAGCAAAGCCTCTTTGTTACTGGAGACCAGGAAAGGTAAATTAAGCTGAGCCAGCCACTGTGTTAAGCACATCCATCCAGCCCATGCAACTCCAGTGGCAAGTCAAAAGAACACTTGGTTTCTCTCCAAGCATGGCGGCTCCTTCTGCCATCTGTCTTTCTGATACTGCAACTTCATGTTTCAAGTTGGAGTGTTAAATGGGAACCTGGTTCCTCCAAGTGCACTTTGTGAAAGACACAGAACAGTTCCATGTCCTAGAGTCATAACATTAGTGGGGGTTTTCTCTGGGGTATTTTTGGTTTGTTTTTTTTTTTTTAAAGAAGCCATGAAATACCTTTTATACCTTTTAAAAGACTTTAGTTTCCCTGTCTCAGCTCACAACAATGTATTTTGAAGATAAGAGCTTTGTTATTCCATGTTGTATAAAAAGCCATTTAGAACACGAAGGCACTTCGCCACTTACCTGTTCCAGGCCACCCCTTCCTCTTCCCTCCACCTACCTCCCTGTAAGAAGACCTGCACTGAGCTGACCAGGTCATCTCTTCCCCTTATAGTTCCTTAACCAACTTTGCTTTTCATGCTCTTCTCACACCACCACACTTAGCCCTAGTTTCTGCCCAGCATAGCTGCTTCTGCCACCAGCTGATTTCTAGGCCAAGGGAAAAAGTGAATTCCACCAGAAGAAGATATGACAAATTTATCATCTCTTTTTCTATTATTATGTATTGTTGGAAAGTGAAACAAACCCCCTTGACTAGATAGTCCTGAAATGACCCTGTAACCTTGGCAGGAGCCAGGCTGGATCAACCACCTGATCTGGGACTGTTAACCATGTGCCGTTGGCTGTAGCTCATTAGCACCAAGTATTTACATTCCTCTTTGTAGCTGGTAGGCTGTATTTCAGGACCTTGTCAAATAAAGAAGAGTGCCAGAGCATGCTCATCAGGGTATGGTTCAGAGCCCTAGAGTACTCTGTGTTGAGGGCTTGTTTTACAAGCTCCATTAATTAAAGTGGGAGGGACTCAACACTAGAAATGTAATCGGTCTACCTAGACCAGCAATTGCAACACAGCCCTGTAGAGGCACATAAGCTAAAGTTAGCTCTTATTAAGTATTAAAGGGGAAAAAAGCAAAGCGGGATGATACACTGACTCATTCAACATACTGCTTGGCCACTCCTTTCATTCTAGGCCTACTTGATGGTGACCAAGCATCTCTAAAACTGACTTATGACTCTTAACATTAAGCATACATTGCAAAGTGTTTAGAAGAGGCGAAGCAGCGAGACTTCAAATTCTTCAGGTCTTAATTCCTGCGCACTAGAATGTCTGTTCTCCAAGAGAGCAAGACAAAATTAGACACTTGACAACACTACGAAGATGAGTAGATCTTGTCTACAGTTTAATGGCACTGATGCTCCAAGCTAAGTGACCTAGTAAGCCCCCTCTAATACTCCCACTCTCCATAATGATTCCTTTAACAAAGAAAGCAAGGGGACTGGGGCTCATAGCATGTATGAACTACGAGGTGGCTAACTCTCTCATGTCCCCAGTTACCAGCTAGATTGATAATCACAGCCTGCCAAAACAAAACCTACTTTTGGACAGCTTCATACAGAAGTCACAATCAGAAATGCAGCCTTTATATCCACCTCTTCCTGCCAGTAGCACTGCAAAGCTACTGACAGGAGATACCCATTTTTGCTGTGCAAGAACCGACAAAGGTTCAGTGTTGATTAGAGACACTCACTGTCAGAAATAAACATCTAGGGCTATTTAACAAAGACAGTATCTTTAGCTCCAGAAATGTTTCAATTGCAGCCTGATGAGATCACCAAGCTTCTGTGGGGAACCAAATAAATTTGCTCCAATACCTTCTCTATGAAGCCATAGCCACTAACAGACCTACTACTGCACGGGATTCACTGTCATTGTTCTTACCCCTTAGAGTCAACTGAAGTTCACCGCGGAAGCATTCTGCTCCTCAGAACCTCATGTTGGCAGAGAAATCCTGAAACTCAAAAAAATCTCAGCCCTAAAGAATACTGCAATGGTTAAACTACCAAATTATTTTCCTGCACTACTAAATTTGCTTAGATGTCAACATTCTGCCTCTTCTCTCTATTCTACTCCAAAACTGGCCATGAAATGCTGAGGGTTGCACAGACTGACCTGAAGTTTACATCTGTGCCTGTTACAGATAACCTTTACAGACACAGAGAAAGCAGATAGGAACATGGTTCACCTGCGGTGGAATTCACTCCTATCAGCTTCAGCGCAGGAAAGCATTTGCTAACTTAGCAAACAGTTGAGGGGAGAAAAAGGCAACTTCTTGTGTTTACTGAATGACAAGAGTTGCTAGCAATTGCTTAAAAAGAAATCAAAGAATCATACCCAACATAAGCATCAGATTCAAACCTCTACTGCTCAAGCCATTTAATCCACTTACTCCTATCCTTGCCAGCCACCTGAACCACATGTTTCTTTCTACTCTCAGCAGCAGATCGGAGCCTCCAGCTGGGCCCCTCACCTAGGCCAGGGTAAAGCAGCACTGCAGCTCTCCAGCAGCATCTCTTCTTCCCCTGGTCACTAAAAAGCTTTGCAGTAGGGAGCCTAGGGAGAACTGGAGCTGTTCTCCAATGCATTCCCCTTGACACCTCCCCCTCAGCATACCAGCAGGAGGGCTGCCTGCAGTAACCCACATCCGCTCCTCTCCACTGGAACAAGCGCGCATCCCCCAGGAGCTCTGCAAGGCCAGCAAAGCTCTTGGCAGCGCAGTACCTGCGGGTGCTACGCTGTCAGACAGCCAAGAAACAGTGTCACGAGGCAACCCCCACCCCCACATGCAATTTTTGTTCAGGGAACAAATCTGCAGGCATATCATGAAAAGTCTTCTGTATCTTGGTGGCAAATTCCCTCCCACCTACCACTCCCCTACTTCCTTTCACACAAAAAGACTCCACGCTGGACCTTCTCAACACCTTTCCTTTTATATGAATTTCCCCAAAAGGATCAGAGGAGGTGCCTTTCACTGGTCAAGCAGCCTTGAAAATTATATTGTTTTCCAAGGAGTTTTACATGCCTTTCATAATCCCAGAGGGATTTATGGAGTTTCTTCCAGTTTCTCTCAATGCTGCAGTCACAGGCATACACAGAAAAATGGCTCAGGAGACAGACAACCTGACAGATAAACTAGAAAGTGAGCATGCAGATCCATTAAATAAAAGTTACTTATGGGAAGTCTGGACTCTGAATGGTATCCCATAAAACTTGAAAGAGACCAGGGAAGAAACCACCTACATGCCTGGGTTAGAGCTGTACCAGAAAGGCAGATGACTCAATACCAGAAAAAGCCTCAGACCAACAACAACCATGCAGAACTTTGGATCCCTGGGCTACCAATCACTTGCTGTCCTATCTACTTTCAAAAAGAGGGTCTATGTGCTCAGACAAGGAATAAGTAGGTCTAGGTATTCTCTGCTCCCTCAAAATAAGGGGTTTATGTTTTAGGTTGCTGGGGCTTGGTTTTCGTTGGGAGGGGAAGAAGAATTAAAAAAGAAATTGATGAAGTTCTTCCCCTGGTCCTGTGTCCACACTAAATGTAACCAACAAACATACACACTGTTAAAAACAGACAATACGAGCCCAACAGAGCCTGAAGAGAAGATCATCAAATTAAATCTGACATTGTTTTTAGGAAAGAAAAATCTTTTAGGGTCCAGTTGGCGATGATTCTAACAAGGAATCTAGGAATTTTCTCAAGGCTGACATGTGATTCAGAGAACAAGAGCTCAGAACTGCTGCAAACAGTTACTGTGACTTCTTTGTAACAGGTTATTAACTCTGATCTTCCATATTACATAATAGTGGATAGAGATACAAGTAAGATCAAATGTATGATTCAAAGTCTCCAGGTAAGGAGGGCTCTGAGAAAGTGCTGCTTTCCAAAGCTGTCCAGGCCACCAGGAAAGCAGCAGTACAATGGCTGGTAGAAAGTGGGCCAGTCTTGAAACATTAGTATTACAACATGAGGTTCTTCAAGCTGAATTCTTGTTGCTCTGGCAGGCAAGGAGCTAGAAATAGAATGCTTTGGATTTAGGATCACACATGCAGAGATCTGCCTGTGAAAAACACTGAGAGCAAGTGCCAGAGAGCATTTGAGAAGAGACCTAGGAAAACTGTCAAAAAGGGAGGTGGGGGGAAGGCAAACCCACACACTTGTCAACAAGAAAAAGGAGATCAGTGGAGACAGTTCACTCCCAACGCTTCTTTCCAAAACTTACTTTGTCTCTCATTCACTCCCTGCTTCAGCTTAGAAGCCAGGACACAAATCACTCCTGGAACAGGTAGCGCCTTGCTCCCCTTTACAGCAGTGGCCAACAACAGATCAGCTGGGAGTAGACTTATTTCAAATGAGATATCTCTTTGCACTAAGCAAAGTCAGGCAGGCCATTACTTAGGCCAGTATAAATGGTACCTTACACTTCCTTGCATTAAATTTGTATGATTGAATTCAAGTTAAACACTCAGCCTGCTCAACTTGTAGGCAAATGGATTTGACAGTGCAGACAGAGGTTTAAGGTCTGTCACTGAGAATAGAAAATTGCTCCTCTTTCAAAAGCTACTTATTTGTAAGTAAACAGTGTTTTTTAGAGGGAAAGCTTTTCTGCAGACTGCTTCAGAAATCATGTTTATTCACACTTTAAGAGATTTGAGCAATAGGGACTGGGAGAGAGAGCTGCAGCTCTCTCTTAAAATTAAGTTTCTTGCCTGGCAGCACAGAAGTGAAAGAAAGACTTATTTTGCAGTTGTGGGTGAAGAACATTAATAGGCCCACCACCAAATCCTTCAGCTGCTCAGCCTAAGCGCCAGAACAAGTATAGAACTACTCATTTCATCTACTGCAACCACGTAAGGACATATATCCTGCCATGCTTGGCTTTTAATCTCCTCCTTATAAGCCTCCATCTGTGTTTAGGTTAAGAATGTTTTGCTCCTGCCCAAAAAGTGAGCTTCAAACCCCCACCTACCCAGCTAACTACCAAACTGCTTAAAAATACAGGCTTCTCTCCTTAAAACCATTAAAGCATTCAACTGACAGCTCTATCACACAAGCTGCCTCTTGCACCAAACTGGTAGCAGGGACCTGGGTGGAAAGAAAACAGACATACACGTGAGTTTTGAAGCAAGCCTACTTTGGGAAAGGTCAATGTGATGGGAAGGGATGATTAAAAACTGTAGGCTTATTTATTTTCAACACTCTACCAGAGAGTAACATGCAAGTTGATTCTCACCCTTAATTTGTACATTCTCACGGGAATTTGGCAAGGTTGCTCTGAAGAAGAAAGTTTGAGGCACTCTTGCAAAAGACACTGCGCTATGCCAGATCAAGCAAGCTATCAGTTATTTACATTCATTTCAAAGGACAAAGGAAGCCATTTATTTCCACCATATCTGCACTTTTTAAAGAGAAACCAGTTCAAACAGAGCTGGTCCTAACACAGGGCTTGCCCACACAGACCAACCAGCATAGCTATTCTGGAGTAAACATTTAAGTACGATCAAACTAGACTGAATTTATTCACAACTACAGAGAATACTCTGGGATGCAATGATCTCAGGAGGGAATACACATGTTAGGAGCTACTGGGAAGTCCTCTAGCTACCAGGGAAAGCAGTCTCGGGTCTGCACCTTCCAAGCCACCCAGGAGAAGTTTTAAGAAGCCTATTTTAAGCAGAAGTTTCAGGAACTGTAAGGAGGCATATTTGGCTTAGCCACACTTGCAGGATTAAAATGTGCATGTAATTCTGCCAGCTATTAACTAAAAGGACTAATACAGATGAGTACATTAAATCTCTTTCTCACAGGGGAAATAAAGTGACCAGCATAATACTCATTTCTTCAGACACATTGCTACAAAGAAAACTATAAAAAAACCCCATAAATCTTGCTCCAGATTAAGAACCCCACCATGCTTCCTTGAGACCAAATAACAGGGCAGGGGGGTAAGAAGAACCCCTTATGCCCACACATGCGGCAAAATCCCATCTTAACCAGCCAACAGTTAAGTGACATCACTGATTTTCCCAGATCCAAGCTGCAGATCTCACAGTGCAGAAATCACAGCCAAGGGAGGCTCTCCTTCATTTCTCCTTCAACAGCTCTGAACCCAAGTAATATCTCCCCATCACTTCATAGAGGCAGAAAGAGATGGAGAAAACCACTCAATAAAAGCAGGAGTATGTTCACCTTCTATCTGTGAAAATGAAATAAAGAGGAGAAAACCAGTCGGGTAACCCTCCAAATGCCCAAAACTGAGTTAAGCAGGAAAAAAAAAGACCAAATGCCATGCTGTCAAAGCGTGGCATGTGGAAAAACAGCACCTGAAATTTAAGTGGCAATTTAAATTTATTACCTAGAAAGACCATTCACCAATTTACAAAGTTCTTTTCAAGGTTGACAAAAGGTGAACTCAGATATTCCCCATGAGCCTAACTGTGGAGTCAGTGCAGCTGTAAAGATCTCATGTCCATGGGACTGAGCTGCTCAGGGATACACTGACCAGACCTCTCTGGGTACAAACAGCTCCACCGCACTCTAATGGCCTTCAGTTTTCCAGCACAGGAGTCCACACATCCAATCTATTGGAAATTTTACTTAACTATTTATCTGAATGCATTTTCCTGCAGAGGCCATATAAAGCTTCTGACATGCAGGGATGAACAGATTTAAAAAGGAAAACAAAAAAGGTTTTTCCTTTCTCATAAGCAAAAGCTTCTAACAGGAATTAAGATGCATTTGTCAGGTCAACATCTCCTACAATTAAGAGGGGGCCAGAAAATCTCAGTCCTGTTCTGATGCAACCAATACACATTGTACACCGGAGAGGGAGGAAGGGTCACGTCTTTGCTGAGCCTGTGGTCCTGAGGGCAGAAGGAAGGGTAGGGAAAAAGACCTTAAGTCCAGCACCAACAGGTGCTTTCAAACGTATTTTAAGACCCTGAAACTATTTATGAGTTACAAGATCAAAACGTCAACCAAAATGACGGGAACATGAGCACAGAGCTGAGGTCAGGCAGCTAAGCCTATGAATGGAGCTGAAGCGCCGTGTTTATCTCAGCACGTGTGCGCGCACAGAGCCTGAAAGACACCCGGGCAGCCCACCCGCTCCTCGCTGTCAGCCCAGCTGAAAAAGCACCGAGAAGACACAGCCAAGGAACGGGCGCGGATTCCCGTCAGCAGCTCTCGCTATAATGGACAGATGAGTGGAAAAAGCAAGAAACAAAACAACCTTTGCTTGGCACTGTGCCCACACACACATCCCAGTGCAGAGAGGAAAATTGGCCGGGGGCACATACCAGCCGTGTATCAGCTTTCTGGCCCAGGGGACAGGCAGATGCCTAAATATTGGTCACTCTCTGTCCTGAATGCACCTTCCCAAGGCCCTCCATGAGCAGCAGGAACCCAAGAGGCCTCTCTGCATCATTCCCTCGCCTCAGGGAGATAAATGCTGACTGCCACCGAGCAGCACTTCTCCCCCCTCTACATCCCCGCCACAGGCACGAGCCCACCTTTTTTGAACTCCTCCAGCATGGCATCGAGCTTGGTGTCATTGAAGACAAAGTGCAGCGGATGGTTGTAGAAGCGGGTGATGGTCTTGAGTGGAGTGCAGTCATCAGGGTCCACAAAAGCCAGGTCCTTAACAAAGAGCAGGTCCACGATGTTGGAGCGGTCACCCTCAAAAACAGGGATGCGGGTATAGCCACTCTCCATGATCTCAGACATGGTGTTGAAGTCAAGCACAGCCTCAGCAGCGATCATGAAGCAGTCTCGGAGGGGAGTCATCACATCCTCCACAGTCTTAGTGCGCAGCTCCAGGGCTCCTTGTATAATGTTGAGCTCCTCCTTGACTAGATCATTATAAGGGTCGGTGACCCGCAGCATCTCCAACAACTTCTCACGGTTATAGACCGTGCCGATCTCCTGGCCCAGGACACAGTCCAGCAGCTTGCTGACAGGGTAGGAGGCCGGGAAGGTCATCATCATGAAAAACTTAGTGAGGAAGATGGTGTTGGCGCCCACGGCCAGGCCGTGCCGAGAGCAAATGGCCTGCGGCACGATCTCGCCGAAGATGACGATACCGATAGTGGAGACCACCACGGCCACCAGCCCAGAGCCAGCAATGTCATCCAGCAGGATGGTAAGCGTGGTGTTGACCAGGACATTGCCCAGCAGGAGGGAGCAGAGCAGGTAGTTGCCCTGGCGCCGCACAGGCTCAATGCGCTTGGCATAGTTCTTCTCTTTGTCCGTGCCACAGTTCTGCACGATGCGCAGCTCCATGGGGTCCAGAGCCATGAGACCCAGGTTGAGGCCGCTGAACATGCCCGAGAGGCAGAGGAGGAGCGAGATGAAGATGACCTGCAGCCAGAAGGGCAGCAGGAACTTCTTCTCCTCGCCCACGATCATCTTGGTGTCCTCACCATCGTGGTAGATCCAGGTGGTCTCGCCCCATGTGGGGGGCC
>NW_009913829.1:0-3227 GCF_000696875.1 Nestor notabilis | reverse complement strand
GCACTCAGCAGGCAGCGGCTCCTCCGTGGCGTCTCAGCATCCCAAAGGTCCCCTTCCCTAATGGAAGGAGAGCCCATCAGCACCACCCTGGGCCTTGAGGACAACTTCTAGAGGGCAGCCAGAATGCAGGATGGGTTGGGGTGGCCATGACACCTCCCCACTGCAGCCACACCCAGGGGAACCAGGTCTTCTGTCCCATCCTGGCATGTGAAACCTACCGTATGCCTGTCCGATGGAAAAACTCAGCCCAGGGCATGTTCAGGTAGGTGGCCCCTTCAGCAGGGCTCTGCAGGGGGATGGAGGGGCTCACTACGTGCTGGCTTTGAGGGGAGACTCACAGCACCTCGCCATCCCTGTACCTGCCAGTCATCAAGGCGGCCGGTGAGAGTAAACACACGGCAGGGTAGGTCACATGGTGGCCCTGCAGGACAACATCGTGCAGGGGAAAGCTCTGCAGGGCAGGCGAGGAGCCTACAGTGAGACCTGAAAGCAGGCAGCCGGGACCAATCTCCAGGGGACCCTGCAAAGAGGCAGCAGGGTCCTCAGTCCCCAAACTAGAGCCAGGTCCCAACAACAGAAAGGGAAAACCACCCTGGGAGACAAGCTGGTACCAGCAGGAGCCAGAGGGACACACTTTGCTTTGTCATGGGGCTGCAAGGACATGAGCTGCAGAAACTCAAGCCAAGGCTTGCAGCCATGACAGGGGGTTTGCCCTGGTCCCCAGGGAGGGAAAGGCCAGTGGTGACAGCCTCCTCCCCATGCCTGGGGAGGGCGACAGCCACCAGGGGTCCCAGCACCCCTCTGAAAGGCAGCCACGAAGAAGGGCACCCCAAATCTCATAGCCATGGGTCCCACATCCCAGCCAGGGCCACCTCACCCTGCTGCCCATTCAGTGCACTGAGAATTCAGGGTCACCCCCATTGCAGCCACATACCTGGAGGTGACAGTGCTGGATGACACTGCCAGCTGCCAGCTGCACAGCTCCTTTCAGCAAGCAGTTGGTGACCGAAGAACCATCCTCCAGGAGAGAGGGCTGCTGCCGAGGGCACAGAGGCACATGGGACAGGGTCCCAGCCCAGAGCAATCCCCAGAACATGTGTGCAAGCAAGGCTGGGGATGGAAGGACATACATCCACGTGGGAATGGGCTGTTTTGGAGAAGCAGAGGTGGCTGGCAGAGCTGGGCAGGAGCGACAGGCTGCGGATGTGGTCGCTTGCAGAGGTGGTCATGTAGTCGTAGGACGCATTGGGGATGCAGGCTGTGGAGGAGCAGGAAAACCATCAGCACATCAATGGCAAATGTGACTGTGTCCAACATGCATGTGAGTGAAGGACAGCCAGGCTGAACATACCCTCAGACAAAGGGGGACAGAAAAGACCTGAGGACCTGAAGCTGTGGGGAGAAACAGCCAGGCCCTGACCACCCTGTTTCTCCCCACAGAGGTGAAGAGGCTCAGGTATGGGTCATGTCAGTGCACCACCACAGCATCACTCACCCATGCTAAGAGGGAAGGTGTGGAGAGCTGTCCACAGGATGGAGCGAGCATTCCTCACACTGGTGTCACCACCACCCTTCACAAAATCCTGCTCTGTCACCCCCCTGGCCATGCACAGCACAATGTCAAAGAAGAGGGAGAGCTGGGGAGAGAAGAGACCTGTCGGGTGCAGCCACCCTGACCCCCAACCCGGCTGCTGGGTGCTCCCCTCCTGCCGCCCCCCCCCCCCTGCCACTTCTGCCACCCAAATCTGGTGTGGTGTGAGAGGCAGAGGCCCTAGAGGGCAACGGACCCTACAGAGATGCCCAGCAACAGCAGCCATGGGGTAAGTGGTCCCATCCCCCACAGAGGGGCTGTCACCTGGATGGGTGGTGCCCCCGAGTCCAATCCCATGTAGGTGCATGCATCCAGAGGAGGGACGACATGGGTGGCCAGAAGCTGCTCAGCAGCATCTGAGGAGAAGAAAACCACCCCGCAGACCTGCCAGGGCACAGCAAGGCTGAGACTTCAGCCGTGGTGACACAAGGGATGGGGCTGGCAAGGCCACCAATGCCCAAGTCACGCCATACCAGTGGGACAGTGCCATCAGGCCCCACACACTGCTGGATCTGGGCCTCCGTGCCTTTGTAGATGATGTCATGGACCAGCCCCTGCGAATGAGACCACCACAATGAGCTTTTCAGGGAGCCCCAAGCAGCCACAGCAGGGCTGCGACCTCAGCACCCAAGGCACCAAAGGGCCAGGGACCCCTGTGCCTCCAAGGGACACCCCTTGGAGAAGGAGCTGCTACTGACCTGCTCATCAGTGAGGTAGACCCCATGGTTCCTTGCATACACCTGGCTCCCAGGCACTGCGATTACTCTGACACCCTGGAAGCCATCCCAGTCGATCCCTGAGGAGAGACAGACATCAGTGTCCACTAGGGCAGCACACATACCTGCCCAAGGCCCAAGTGCCTGAAAACAGGGCGCATGGCAGAGTAGGTGAAAGTGGTGTTCAGCCTTGGCCACCTTGCTTTGAGCACAATGGATGCTCCAACTGTACATGTGTCAGCAATGCCCAAGCATCCATACGTTCATGGGAGCATGGTGCAGGCTGAACCAGCTGTGCTGCAGGCTCTGCACCCTGTCCCAAAGCAAAGTGGGTGCTGGAGGCATGGCTTGCACCACTCACCTGGTACTGAGGGCACGGTGAGGAGCATGTCAGTGCTGCAGACCCACACACCGTGCGGGGAGCCCACACAGAGCTGCTGAGAGAAGGGCCACATGCTCAGGGAGGTCAGGGGAGGGGCCTGACCCTCATACCCTTCCCACTCTGCTGGGAGCCAGCTGAAGGTACCCTGAAGGCTTCAGCCCCCCCACCTGAATGCCCAGCATCACACAGAATAAGCCCAGGACCCTGTCCCACAGGCCACACAGACCCGGTATGTCATGGTGTCCAGCAGGCTGTCCAGGTTGCAGACCAGAGCTTCGGCCTCAGCACTGGGCTCCTCCACCGGCAGGCAGGTGAAGGCCCGGCCACAGTCATCGAAGGAGAAATCACGGCCCTGGTGGGACGGGGAATGCGCGGGGTGTCACAGGAAAGAAGAGGGTGCTATGGAGCATTCCAAGTTGGGCTACAGGCCGGCTCTCACCGTGTGCAGGATGAGGATGTGGGCTTCCCTCAGGACATCGGAGGTCACCACCTAGGAGGGCAGCGCAGAGGACTGTCACTGAGGACAGGACAGCTACCC
>NW_009913828.1:0-2888 GCF_000696875.1 Nestor notabilis | reverse complement strand
GATATGGGGGGTACTGGAAGTATCCCCAAGTGTGAATCCTCGGGGGGGTCACCAATGCTCCGGGATGGGGGGAGCAGGAAACAGCAGAGGGCTTCCAAGTGCTAAAGATCTTTGGCATCAGGAGAGCCATAGAATGAAGACGACGGAGGAGGAGGAGGACGAAGGAGGCAGGACATGACTTTTATTAACCATTAGAACCATAAGAAACCACGTTATTCCTTAAAGTTTTACATCCGTCACTTCTTTTTTCCCTTTAGTTTCCCTTTTCCCCCCAGTTGTACCACTCAGGAGGAGCTCTTGGGGGCGAGCAGAGCCAGCATCCCCATGGAGCCCTCCAAATCCGCTGGGACAGCTTCACTGGGCTTGTTGACTTGGGAGCAGCAGCAGCTTTGGGTCAGATCTGGGGTCTTTGTGAAAGCAGCATTTGGGGTTAAATCCATGGAAAGAACGTGACATCCACTGCAGGGCAGCCCACGGCCTCGCTTCCCATCTTTCCCTTTGGGTGCTGAGCAGCAGGAGGAGGATGCAGGAAATCCATGAGGATGCCCCGAGCTGGGAAAACACACCGGAACACCCCAAAATTCTCGGGTTTGGGGGGCTTCTTCAGCAATAAAACTGGACCTGCCTTTGGAGATGCTCCCAAACCCTCCTCCATCCCTGAAGGCAAAGGGGTCACTTCTCCATCAAACCAGACCATTTCCTCAATTGGGGACAAGCTGGGAAATACAGCAGCTCCAGGGGGAAAAAGAGGGAAAAGCAAAGCAAAGGGAGTCCTGGGGGGGAGTTTGTGGGCAGGATTCCCCCACCTCAGCTCGATGCCTTTAAATACCACATCTGCAGAGCACGGAGGGATGAAGAACAGTGATACAAACATGAATGAAGCGATGAGGGAAGGGGGAAGGTTCTTGTCCTGCCAAAATCCCAACCCTCAGCCAAATATGCCATTGGGAAGTCGGGGTTTGAGCACTCCAGGAGGAGCAAATCCCACATTCTGGGAAAGGGGAATGACACCAGCCCATGGGAACACGTAAAGGAGTTCAAGGAGGAATCAAACTCACCCGAAGCTTTCCATAAAATCCTTTATTTTAAATATCTCCCTGCACAATCCTGGGCACACGCGGGATGTGTCCCCCCATAGGGACAGGGAATGGGGGGCTGCACCCCTCGGGCCAGGCTGCGGGTCAGTCCATGGTGATCGTGGTTATTAGACATCAAAACGCAGCGGGGGGATGCAGGAGCCCCTTGGGTTGGGGGTTGGGGGGATGAGCCCCATGGCAGGTCCTGGGTGATGGGACAGGGCATCACCCAGCTCCTGTCACAGCAGTGTCACACCAGGGCTGTGCCATGGAGCATCCCGAAAGGTGATGCCACCACAGAGCATCCTGCCATGGCGATGCCACCGAAGGGTACCCAGCCAAGGCGATGCTACCACAGCTCCAAGCCCACCATCAAGCCTATGGAGCTCATGCCCCCTGCCCACATACCCAAGCCTGAGAGCAGCCTTGGCACCACACACCCGAGGCCAAATCCTGCCCCGTGGGAAGCCATCCTCACCCTCTGGGATCAGGGTGCTGAGGTGGGAAGTGCAGCTGAGGGTGCCCCAGGGCCCTGCTGGGTGATGGGAGCAGTGGGAGGGGTTGTGCTCAGGATTGGGCTCACTGCAGTGCCAGTGCTGAGCACCCAGACCCCCAGGATAGGGCTATGGGGGCTTTGGCTACCCACTGATGACAAAAAGCCCCCGTGGCCCGACCCAGAGGGGCAGATCCAGTGTCACAACTGTCCATACATCCATATCCCCCTTGGCGGGGTGTCCTTGGGTCAGGGGCTCCTCAGCATCCTGGAGGCTTTGCCACGGTGGGACAGCACCAAAACAGGGTCTAGATGGTGGTTTAGCTCAGGACAAGCCTGGGGATGTCTCGTGAGCCAGGGTGGTCACTGAGACATCACCAGCACCATCAGTTCCCCCTGAGCCTCCCATGTCCCCTCAGAGGATGAGCATCCCATGGGAACAGTGCAGGGGGACTGGGACGCTCCAAGACAAGCTCATGACAGCACAAAGCCCTTTGCAGGTGGGGAAACTGAGGCCCAAGGACACCATGGCCAGGCAGGGACAGAGCCCAGCGCTTTTGGGGTGCCCCCCTGCTCCCCGGGGCTTCAGCAGTGACTCCAACACCGACTGACGGCCCAGAGGGACCAGGGCTCAGGGGTCCCATCTGTAAGAGGCACCAAAAGACCACGGGGGCTTCAGCAGGCCCCCAGTGCCCCCCTTGGAGCTGCTCTTCTCCCAGCCCACACAGCACAGACCACAGCATCATCTTCCAGAGCCCGAACGGGTGGTACCTGGAGTGGGGAGGACGTGGCCCCGGCAGATCCATCAGGATGAGAGATGCGGGATGGGGCAGCACCTGTGACACGGGACACGCAGGGACCCCCCCCGGCATGACCAGGTCCAGCATCAGCACTGGGGCGAGGAGTTTCAGGGAGTCCTCCACGGCTGTGTCGGTGTGGATGGGCCGTGCACACTCACACACACATGTGCACACTTACATACATGTGCACACTTCCATACATGTGTACACGCTCACGTACATGGATGCACACTCACACGTGTGTGCACACTCACACGCACACCCGGAAGGGTGATCATGGTTTTCCACACCCCACTTGCCAAACCACCCCCGGTGCGCGATGTGGGGTGCATGGGGGGGGTTGGTAGGTTTGGGGGAGCCTTTTTGACACTCGTTTCGGTTTAAGGGCTCGGCTTCTTGCTGGGTATGGAATTGTCTTTCCTTTCCAGGCGCGTGTAAGGCTCGAACGCAGAAGTGCCCAGTCCATAAGCGCCAGGGAGGTCGTGGAGGCTGCCCAGGAGCGGCGCCCCGAAGCACAGC
>NW_009913827.1:927-1220 GCF_000696875.1 Nestor notabilis | reverse complement strand
GTGCGGACGGCAGGAGGTGCCGCGCCACCGCGGCCATCGCGGTGCCAGAACGACTCTTCGTTCTACCGCGCCGCGGAAAGCCCCCTGGTCTTCACTGTCTGGTGCCTTCCCTGATAGGTCTTCGCTTCTCTAAAGGTGTAAATGCTGATGTTAAATCATGCCTGTTTACTCGAGACACACGCACTTTTGGAAGGGCAGAAGGGAAGGAGTGAGCACACATGCTGTGTGCCTGACGGACGGCTTAGGAGTTCTTTGCATGATCTTTTGGTGACTCGTTGTGCTGCAATCCTGCC
>NW_009913827.1:0-917 GCF_000696875.1 Nestor notabilis | reverse complement strand
TGTTTGTTTCCGTTTATAAAGACCATCAGCTACAGTTATCTTATTATTTCTCACGCTCTGCACGGAGCAAACATTTTGCTGAATTTGTTGAAATCACCTTTAAAACAATAGCCAGGAATAGAAGGGAAAAGGTCATGTTGGCTGGTGCTGTGAACACCTTTAGATGTATGTTTAAAAGCTGGCTTTTTTGCTGTCAGTGTTCTCATTACACACCCAGTTCCTAGACAGTAGGTGTGCTTGGCAAAGCAATAGTCTTGTCTACTTAGTGCTGTCAGTTGGCTGGCCTCCTTTCCAAAAAGGGCTTGTAAATTTTTGTTCTTCCTTTGAGTCCTTCAAGAAGGACACATCCCTGCTGCTTGTTGCATTGCCCAGCATCCCCCACATGGGATGAAAGTCTTCTGCTCCATCAGGCTGTTTCCCCTCCTCCAATCTCACTGCAGATTCCTCCCAGCCCCTTACATGCCATCTTTGTGAGAAGGGTTTGGTCTAGACACCTGCGTAGCTACCACAACATGCTGAAATGTAGCACCACTGTTGCCATTGCACAATGTTGGCGAAGCATGTTTGGTTGGTGGGATGGAGAAACACAGATTTTCGGGGGTACAAAAACCAAAATGTTGTCTTAATGTTTCTCGATGTTTCTTGTAGCAAGAGGGTGTCTCGTACAAAATGGTAAGCTAAGGGCTGCACCAAGGGCAGGCCTCGGCGGAACCCCAGGTGTTCCCCACGGCCATGCCCGAGCCTCTGCCACCCTCTGGCGGACACCGGGGCGAGGGCGCTGCTGGCAGCCGGCGGTGGGGACCGGCGGGGTGAGCTGACCGAAAGAGCCGGCGAGGTGACAGGCAGGGCACATAGAGCCCTCGGCACAGGGCAGTGGGGAGTTGCTACGCTGCCTTTGCCACGGACCCCTCCTGGTT
>NW_009913826.1:28893-29355 GCF_000696875.1 Nestor notabilis | reverse complement strand
CAGCACCCGTGGAGCACCGGCCGGGCCACGCCGGGTCTGCGTCTGCCCCGGACGTGTTCCCGCACACGGGGCCGCTCTATGGAGGTGACTTCATCTACCAGAAGCCTCTCTGGGAGATGCAGGACGGGCATCACTGGGAACTGACAGTTCAACATCTCCGCACCTCTTCTCTACTCCATGAACAGAAACAACCTCATTTATTTCTTACTTCTTCAGACCCAGCCACCAGATAGATGTGCTTCTGCTGAGCAGCCAAGCCAAAGCACTGAACGCTCCACCCTGACCAACAGTGGTGTGCCCGTGAGCTGTGCTTCACATCACCCCCACCACACCGCCCGCCCCGATGGGGTTCCCACTGTCACCAGCCATCAGGATGTGTCCCCGCTGACAGGCGCTGGGCTGGCGAGTACGCAGCCTCACAGCATCCGCGGGCAGAGGCTTTGGGGGGTCTCCCCACCCGGA
>NW_009913826.1:6777-28881 GCF_000696875.1 Nestor notabilis | reverse complement strand
TGGCTGCCCCATCCCTGGCAGTGTTCAAGGCCAGGTTGGACACAGGGGCTTGGAGCAACCTGCTCTAGTGGAAGGGGTCCCCTGCCCGTGGCAGGGGTTGAAGCTGGAGGAGCTTTAAGATCCCTTCCAACACAAACCAGGCTGGGATTCTGTGATAATAAGCCTCATCTCAGAGGTGATACTAAGGGAGATATATATTCTTTATCTTGCGCAATTATCTTGCCAGGACGTGGCCAGAGGAGGTTTTTATTTATTAGGTATTTTATTCTTAAAAAATACAAAGCAGAAACACTTGGCTAGTCACTTCCTTCCTGAAGGGCATATAACATGCTGAAGTCAAAAAAGACTTAAAAACTTTTAAGACTTAACATGTCTAATAACTTTGGCTTAGAATTATATACACATTACGTATTACTGCTTGCCAGTTACTGTATTGGGTTTGCGTGTCAAGGTTTTACTAGCGAGAATGGGGTTATACAGGAGTGGCTTCTGTGAAAAGCTGCTAGAAGCTTCCCCTGCATCCAATGGAGCCAATGCCAGCCAGCTCCATGATGGACCAACTGCCAGGCAAGGCCAGGCCCATCAGCGATGGTGGGAGTGTCTCTGGAATAATGTATTTATGGAAGGGGAAAAGTTGCTGCACGACAGCAACTGCAGTGGAGAGAGATGGGAGGAACAGCTCTGCAGACCCCACGGCTGGTGAGGAAGGAGGCAGGAGGTGCTCCAGGCACCAGAGCAGAGGTTCCTCTGCAGCACACGGTGCAGACCATGGAGGACAGGCTGTGCCCCGGTGGCATGGCAGGGGAGGATTGTGAAGAGCCCTCCCCTGAGAAGGAAGGAGCGGGGGGGTGGTGGTGGAGGCGTTTTAAGATTTGGGTTTATTTCTCATTATCCCACTCCGATTTGAGTGGTAGTAAATTAAACTGGTTGCCCCACATCAAGTCTGTTTCACCAGTGATGGCAGATGCTGAATGAGCTCCCTGTCCTGACCTCGACCCACAAGCCTTTTGATGCATTCTCTCCCCTGTCTAGTTGAGAAGGGCAGCAACAGAGCAGCTTTGGGAGCACCATGCAGGGTCAACCCTCCACACTTACTTCACAAACTTGTCCACATGAGACATGGAAGCTTCATAGTTTTTTCCTCCAAATTCTTGACAGTGCAGAGCCATGAAGTGGGGCTTGTGTGCATGTACAACCTGAAATAGACAGATAAATGAGTATTAACCAAGTTGTACCCACAGCTAATATCACACAACAAGTGACAAATCCAGACATGCTGTTTCTGAGCAGTAGCGGCAGAACAGTCACCAGCAATTAGGGAAGCATCATTTGCTCTGCACATGAAAGTCTCATAACGCACAGTAATTATATCTAATATTTTTAGCTTGTATTTTCTTTTTTAAGCTATGAATTAGTTCCCTGGCATTTAAAGAAAGGACTTAACTTCTTCCAGCTCACCTCAGAGGAGACCTAACACCACGGAGATGATCAAAACATCTGCCTGCCTGGGAGTCGGAACCGAGTTCAAAACACGTGACTACACCTTGTTAAGTGCTGGGTTTTTTTCAGTTTTAGAAAGTATCTGGCATTAGCTCATGGCAGAATGCTCACCAGCTGTCACATCAGATGGGTTTATTTATAGAGTATCTTATTTACAGAAACATTTACTTAAGTCATACACACACTATTGTATATATACACACGTATCTAACGCAGGAGGCACATCAATCCATCAGGCTATTTCAAGTGTTAGTCCTGAATAATGAGAGTATCTTAAATACTAAGTAGTCAGCACCAGGATGCAATTACCATACTAAAACCCCTACAACATCCACTTTTGTGGTCAGACATCAAATCAAATAGGCAGCATTTGTAAGTTTGCTGCTGCTTTAAACACACTCAATGTTATTTTGTCCTAATAACTTTTCTCTGCATTACCTACACTCAGCATTGCAAACAACACATCTAAAAAAGTCTCTCTGTTGACACCAAGTCCTACAACTTTTATTTCATGTCTTATCATCATCTTGTGAATGAACAGACACAAGCCTCAGGACTATTTCCATTTTTAAAAGGGTAACAGCCAGAGTAACTGAGTACCACATGGGGTAGTAACACATTAAAAAGCTGCATTATGAGTCGCTGTCAGTTGTGACTGGGTGGCACTCGGCGCTCCCCGCCAGCACAAGGGCCACATTGTCCCTGTGGCCTTTCCCAGGAGGAACAGCCTGGTTTCCACGAGCTGCTTTGGGCTGAATAATGAATTGACTCCTCTCTCTGCAGGCTTTGGTGCTGCAGGGACAGGGCTTGCGATGGGGGGAACACAACATCCTGTCCCCCTCCTGTGCTGGGGATGACAGCAGATGGATGTGCAGGAGATGGGTATGGTTACTGAGAGAGCACTAACCTCAGCACACGTGGTGAAGAGTAACTAGAAAAATAACAGGGATAGCCCTGCTTCTGTACTCATTTCTTTGCTGCCGATGCCCTGCAGCTCTGACAAGGGACAGATGCAGTAAACCTTTGCAGTCATGCTTTTAATTACGCAAATCCATAGTGACCAAGATTACTGTAAAAAGGTGTCTTAAAATGCTTCTTTTAATCCAGGGTAGACAGAAATTGTCATTTGATCTGAGGACAGAGTGCACAATTCCTCACCCCTGACCACGCAGATTCTCTCGTTAGAAAATCAAGCTCAAAGGCAATGAATTCACACCTTGGCACAGAGCACAAGGCAAAGCATGATCCACGCTGCTCTTCACGGGCACCTCCTCCTGACAGCAGCACAGCCGCTCGGCTCGGGTGGCGAGAGGGACCAGGAGCAAGTGCACCCGCAGCCCGTGAGCAGAGGGTGACGGTGCCCATGCTGGCTGGGGGACTCCCCAGAGCACGTGTCCCATGTGCCTGTCCGGCACAAAAGGGGAGTCAACACCTGGTTCTACCACTGGCTGGTGGCTCATCCTGTCCTGGGGACCTCCTTGAACAAGTCACTTCAACAGAGACCGGAGCTGGTGTCCTGGGGCACAAGAGGCAGTGCAGGAATACACGGTGAATGCAGCATATGTCTAACCTAAGATAGTTTAGACTCGTAAAGAGGAGAGAACAGCTGCTGGTTTCCAAGTGACTTCAGACAAGTCACTTCCTCTTCTGTACCCCAGCTTCCCCATCATCGAAACAAATCTCAACACCGGCCTGCTCGGTGAAGCATTCTGAGCTCAGCCACCAACAAGCGTTACTATATAAAGGAAAAAAAAGTAAATACTTCTCCCACATCCGCCTTCGTGGATCTTCGTGCGCTTGAGTTAGCTCAATAGTGCCTGTGTCTAACTGTGATACACAGCTCGCTTGCTTTAAAACCAGGCTGTCACCAGCAAGAACTGGGAATGAGCTGGAGCAGGACCCAATGGCAAGTCCAACTGGGGGCTGGGGGTGGGAGTGGACTACAGAACAGATGGCTATAAAAAATACCCGGAACCCAATTCAATTCTACCTGGCTGGGACACGCACGTCCTTTGCCTTTGATACTTGATATAACTATGAAAGGTTACACTAATACTAGCTGATTTTATAGATTTACACTTAAGATGAAGCTTTGCTGAGGAAGTTTTTCTTGTGTATCTTGTCCAACAGCAAACATGGCCCTGGACAGGACACTCATCTGAAGTGATTCTGAACACACAAAAAGCAGGTTTTGGCTACAACTACCAACATTAAGGAGAATTTCCAAAAAGGTCTAAACGTCTACTTTAATTTTCAGCAAGAGCTGTTGAACAGGAAGAGCTGCACTAAGCTGTGAAAACCAAAGTCCAAGATCAGCTCCTCTATGTGTTAAACTCTGATGACCCATGGCAGTGGGACGGGTACCCAAGCATCCATTGGTGACCAACTAACAATCAAGCATATTTATGAAGTTTAACCTGTTGGATCATTTTCTTCACTATCTTGGAGATAAATATTAACCAAACTCAGCCAGCAGAGTCGAACTTGTAACAGAGCTCATTTGTGGTCCTTAATAATATGCAGTCCCAACTCTCCGTGTGCTTTATTGCTCCAAATCAGTTTTGGCTTCCAAGTTCTGATCTTATCTACTTGTACAGCCCTATGAAATTGCCATAATTAGGAAACAGTTGCAACTATTTAATCTTGCAGAGCAAACATACCCAACTCTTACTGCTTCAAAGCAACAACATCCAGGAACTGCTTATTGCAAACGCAGCAAAAAAGTGCTGGCACGTTGTGCTGCTCACTTTAACTGCTACAGTTCACTTCAGTAGGATCTCTTCTTACACAGCTAACAGAACTAATAACTGATAAGACAAAATAAAACAAATTGTTCAAATAAGACCTAGGCAGAAGCTCTCCCACATTTCTGACCGATGAATAACAGGGAGCCTTGAACGTGGAGTCCTGCCTGGGGGAAACACTGATAGCAACTTACAGAAAACACTCCAGGCTCTGCACTGAGATGCAGGAGACAGGTTTTTTGTTTGCATTCAAATCCTTGAGAGCTTGATCACGGCACGTATTAAAGAAGAATAAAGTTATATGCCATTTTTTAACGAGGAAGCAGCACTGGCTTAGCAGCAGTGAGAGGCCTTTGTGGCATTCCTTGCAGGTTAAACCACAAAAACATACCTGAATATTAGTTACATCCTCTCATATAATAAATACCCTCCAACTAAGAGCAAGCGGCTCTGCTTCATTACCTTTTACTTGTTTTCTACTGTTATGCAAGAACAAACGGTACATAATAATGAGTAATGAATACTTCAGAGTTGAAAACTCCCAGCTGCCAGAGGTTACAGATCACATAAACACTGAATTTGCATCTATAGCAGCACAAGGTGTTTACAAAGTTGGCATTATTCTAAATTTCTGGACTAAGTATTGTGCAAAGGAAGGCATGACTGGAACTTGGGTTTGGGGATACAGGTAATTGAGCAAGATGCTCCAACACAGGCAAGTACACATATAAAACTGGTGAAACCCCTGAAGCTGTTCTCTGCCCATTCCTTAGGTCTGTGTCTCTTTGGACATGGGACACGATGGATGGTAACACCCATGCTGAGGTGTGCCCAAGCCCAGCATGCCGCAGGCAGAGCAGGACAAGTCTGCTGGAGCTGTGAGAGGACACAGCCCTGCGCTGCGCAGCTCTGCCGAGGACAGATGGGTCTCATTGTCACACCTTCATCCAAGCAAGAACAAAGGGGAACCTGAGCCTTGACCTCCCACACCTAGGATTCTTCTTTTAATAACAAGAATATAGTCAAAGCATGAGCTTGAGGTTCCTCCTTGTGACCTGTGAAACACGCACAAGTCAATGCAGCGTTTGTCCTACGGCATCCCAAGTATTTACAATTTCTGTAACTCTAAAGAAGAAAAAAGGAAGGAACAACCCCAAGAGTTTTATGGGTGTGCTGCTTGGCTGCTAGTCCCCATACACCTGCTCCTTTTATTTCTGTATGTGATACTATCATGGAGTCACAGAATCCCAGACCAGTTTGTGTTGGAAGGGACCTTAAAGCTCCCCCAGTTCCAACCCCTTGCCCCGGGCAGGGGTTGCTCCAAGCCCCGTTGAACCTGTCTTGGATAAATCCAGCTTCTAGCTCTTGTTACGTCATTCAAGAGACTTCGATGACAGTCACAGTTGGATTTGCGTTTAAAGCATTCTGAAATTCCCTGTCACTGAGACAGGGTCTTCTACTGACATGAGACATGTGACATTACACCTTAGCCATGACTGAGAAACATCGTTAAAACCTGAAAGTGCTCTTCTGCAGTTAAGAAATGCTGCAGGTAAGGTTGCCTGTGGCACTTGAATTCAGTCCCCTATGAATAAAAACGTGGTTGTTATCCACAGTCTGCCTACATGAACAACCAGATAGACTTGATCCAAGTTGTTCAAAGACTTTCTAGCAGAGTTTTGTTGGACCCAGATAAGCTTTAAGGTCCCTTTCAACCAAAACCATTTTATGATTATGCATTAATGCACACTGTAGCAAAAGGAGCCAACACAAAAACTAGTGAGGCAGAGGGATTTACTTTGAGCGCACGCTGCAGAATACAAATGCCCTGAATCATGTTCTCGGAAGAGCCACTCTCCGTGTCTCTGCCCCCTGAGGACACGGCACCTGCAGCACCCCGGCAGCGGCACGGAGACAGGAGTGGGCTGCAGGAGCACGCTGGCCACCCAATGCCATGGTGAACAGCTCTCCCGCATGGCCCTTGCTGCTGGGCGCGGGGCAGCGTGACAGCGTACATCAGCCACAAACCCCAACCACCTGACCTGAGGTGAAGCTCTCATCCGAGAAAGGCCCAAGATCTCATCTCCCAGGGTTTGCTGGGTCTGCACAGGGTGTTTATCACCCGTTCTAGTTAAACAGGTTTAAGTCCACTAAAATAACTAAACAACCGCCTTTGAGTGCCTGGAGTTTGGTTTGTTTTTCTTTCTCCTTTCTTTAAGGAGGCTAGTGACACTCACAGTTTCCATGCAGCAACACCAAGCTGACCTTTAGCTTTTAGGTAAACTTTTAACTTCTGTATTACTACAAATAGAGGCTCTAAATACTCTCAAACGCATTAAGCAGTACGGAAAACTGCATGGAGGGGGGGAGGGAAATCACCCTCTGCCTCCACATTTTCATCTAAAATGACCATTTGCCAGGAATGCTACACAAAAGGGTTGTTACTAAAGTTAGCCAAGATTCTCAACAGCTCCAGCTGCTAAACTCCTCCCACCCCAAACCCCAGACACAATGCGCCTGAGGAGAGTAAAAGGGATGGAGAAGAAGGGGTGAAAGGGAGAAAACTCCTTAAGTAAATAAATCAATAAAAGTCCTTCCTATGAGCCCCATGGCCCTTGCAAACAGCTCCTTGGTTGCTCTTGAAACTTCCCCTCTCTTTTTGTCCTGCAAGCTGACATTAAGGCTGTGAGCCTGGACAGGGGCACTTCACACACCTCGGGGAGCATGACATCGATTTGTATGCTCTATGAATGCTCTATTTGCATAAATCCACTTCATAAAATCATCAAGTTTCCTGTTAAGCACCAAACTGTTCCCATCACACACAGAATGCTCCAAACCACCATTCTCACAATTGGTTTTCTCTTGCCTCAAAACAGCCACTTTCCCTCCTTGTTTCCAAGGTGTGTTTTTGATTAAGAGAGTTCTTACTGAAAAGAGGATGAGTGTCTAAACTAAAGCAGTGAAGACGCAAGTTACCAGTAACTAGCCAATAGAAAAGATGAGGTGTAATCTCCAGCATTAGGACTTCACTGAATTCTGCCTCCCTGTAAGTTAGCTTTCCTCCATTCACTGTGATTTCATAGAATCCCAGCCTGGTTTGGGTTGGAAGGGACCTTAAAGCTCCTCCAGCTCCAACCCCTGCCACGGGCAGGGACACCTTCCACTAGAGCAGGTTGCTCCAAGCCCCTGTGTCCAACCTGGCCTTGAACACTGCCAGGGATGGGGCAGCCACAGCTCCTCTGGGCACCCTGTGCCAGCGCCTCAGCACCCTCACAGGGAAGAGCTTCTGCCTCACAGCTCATCTCAGTCTCCCCTCTGGCAGGTTCAAGCCATTCCCCTTGGCCTGTCCCTACAACCCTTGTCCAAAGCCCCTCTCCAGGTTTCCTGGAGGCCCTTTAGGCACTGGAGCTGCTCTATGGTCTCCCTGGAGCCTTCCCTTCCCCATGACATGACACACTTGCTTTAAGACTTTTATTTTGATTCCAGCAGGTTTGGGGTTTTTTTGTTGTTGTTTTTACAAATAGTAATTTTTGTACAAATCCTGTTTTCTGCTTTGAACACCAGGCATGGAGGAAACCCTGCCCACCCTGCTCTGCAGCCACAGGACATCTTCCCAACCCCGGTAACCATCCTGCTTCCCTCTGCAAAATGCTTGCACATTTCTCCAGCTCAGACCAACCCAGCTGTGTGAGGGGCAGAGCTGGTCCGGAACACACCGACAGCCTCGTGCCTTTCACACCATGCCCATGCGATCAGCACAAGTGCAGGTCAACGGCTGCCACCCCAGAGCCAGAAGTCAACAGCCAACACCTCTGACAGGGCCACCGTTCAGTGCATGGGCAGGAGAGAACAATCCCCCCAGAAAGACACTCCCGACAGAGAACTGCCTTCTCCTCTTACCCACGTCTCTGATATTTAGGCGATTATTACCAAAACTGTGGCTTGTTTGTTCTCCTCCTTCCCTAGACACGATGCCCAGCAGGGTGGACATCTTTTCTCATATATATTTTACCACAGAATCAGCCAGGTTGGAAGAGACCTTTAAACTCATCAAGTCCAACCCTTCCCCAGCACTGCCAAGGCCACCACTAACCTATGACGTTAAGGGCCTTGTCTATACCGTTTGTGAACACTTCCAGCAGGGGTGGCGATTCCACCACCTCTCATCCTCAAGCAGTATTCCCTGTCTTCAGGGACATTTATCTTCCAACCACAGCTTCTGTTCTATCTTATTTTTAACTAAGAAAAAAATAACTAAGTCTTTTGTAAAACCACTGGGACATACCCCCACCTTTCAAAGATTTTGGTGGCCTATAGCCTGTTCTGACCAGCCAGTTACCAGCGCTTCCACAAGCATTCAAACGTTGTCAGCTTCCTGCATAACATACCTGCAAAATGGGACTGTCTTATGCCAGAGTCTAAACCAAACCAGAAAAGCCTGCAAATCCAGAGCGTTTAAAGTAACTGACTATGCTACCACAGACATTACCAAGATTCTTCATGAGCAAATGGCTTAATGAAAGGGAAGACTCAAAGATACTCCTGGCTGCCTTGCTCACATTCACCAACTACAGAATTAGTGCATGGTAAGTGGGGGGGCCGCAAGAGGCAAAATTCAATGATGATTATAGAAAGAAAAAACCTGGGTCAGTTCTCAGTCATATTTCAAGACAGCAAGTTCCTAAAGCTTAGCTTTTGGATGTGAATTGAACACAACTCTCCACTTCCCTACGGAACAGGTACTTTCCCGGCTTAATGGGGGAAAGCTGAAAACACAGGTTTGAGAAATCCCAGAGCCAGAGCACACAGATCACATTCACATACTCCGTGCTCCTTCTGAAGGTATCACTAAATGACAATAGATGCTCAGAACACTCTACATCTTCAAGCAATCACCACCTCAGCTTGCACCAAGCCAGGGGCA
The DNA here is from genome assembly GCF_000696875.1 of Nestor notabilis. Lineage (NCBI taxonomy): Eukaryota > Metazoa > Chordata > Aves > Psittaciformes > Psittacidae > Nestor > Nestor notabilis. Next base: position 19,710 of record NW_009913826.1, on the reverse strand, counting down.
GCAGCTCGGGCAGGTTAAGTCTCACCTTTGAGGTGGCCATCACATGAGCAAATGTGTTCTTCATGCACTACCTTTGGGAGGGGGACAGAGCACGGGGAGAAAAGGAAGAGGGCTGACATCTGTTTCTTTCTGCTTCATGGGTGATTTAAAATACCCTGACTTTAAAGTTCATGTTGTATTCAGAGAAGGAACATGGTGCTCCTCAATCATGTGGTGAATGTGCTTGGTAATCCCATGTTTTAATCAGAGGATGTATTTGATCAGTTTGTTGAGCATTCAGGGACAGGGGGATGGATTTTTCAGAGCCCTTTTCTCGTTCGTAACGCATCTCACTACTAGAGCTCTACCAGAGATGTTGCCTTTCTATTACCTCTTCTTGCAAAAGCTGGCTGGCTTCAAGCCTTCTTGTTTATCTACATGTAACAAGAACACAACACCTACAGCTGATGTCACACAGCAAAGTGTTACAGAGCCCCCAGATGAATGCCATGTATTGACCCATTGGATCACACAGAAAAAGCAGAGCAGGGAGCAGGAAAAGCTGCACTATAAACTTAGCAACGAGAAACAAGCAAGTGTCCAAGACCCGGGCTGCTCTTTCCTCCTAGGAGCCTGTTGTCAGCAGTGCCTCAAGGCCACCACTGTTCCAGTGCTACAGGACATGCCTGGGAAAGGCCCCACCAGCCCAGCTCTGGGGAGCACGCCAAAAGCCAGTACCTATAAATATCTAGAACTGGGTTCAGCTGAACTCCCCCTTCATTTTGTTTTACTTTCCCTTGGAGGAAAAGCAGCCAGTAAGAGTGAACTGGCAGAAAACCACACAGTATTTGATAGTTCAGTCAATTTTAAACTATCAACTCAGTTGTCACCCAAAATGCAGGCGCCACATGGAGAAGACCAGAGACCAATGAATCCAAGGAAACCAGATGAGACAAACCAACAAGTCTCAGCTGCATCAACTGTGCTGTCAGCAAAAGCTTTACGGGCTGCCACATTGTAAGTTGTCATTAAAAACAGCCCTGAAAGATCATTTTAAACATTTTTTTCCCTGTCTGTATTTCTTGGACAAACTGTTTCATTTAACAGCATCGGATTTTCCCTACTTTTCCTGTTAATGATGTAGGATATCTGCAGATCAATGGTTTAAGAATTTTAGTATGTGACATTTGGATGTTATTTTAGTCCTCCATCTGCTACCGCATTCTGAGAAATGCATACAGCATATACATAGAATCACAGACTGGTTTGGGTTGGAAAGGACCTTAAGATCATCTAGTTCCAACTCCCCTGCCGGGACACGTCTCACTAAACCATGTCACCCAAGGCTCTGTCCAACCTGGCCTTGAACACCGCCAGGGATGGAGCATTCACAACTTCCTTGGGCAACCCATTCCAGCACCTCACCACCCTCACTGTGAAGAACTTCTTCCTTACATCTAACCTGAACTTCCCCTGTTTAGGTTTGAACCTAACATCAATGATAATGCAGAAAAGTAACTTGAATTTGCACATCACAGCCATTAAAATCCCTTACTTTAGTTTACTGGAACTTAAAAACATGCCAGCAAAATGCTCCTTCATTGGTCTGCTCTTTGTCATGCACCCAGAGACACCTTTCCATTCTGGGTTTAATCTCTAGGAACGTTCTAGTGTATTTGCTTTCTGTAGAGGTGTTTCTGAGCGTAGCGCAGGACCTGGCCCTCACGAGCTGCACTGACACAGCGACACACACAAACCAGGTTCCTCGGGAGGATGGAAAACACTCGTGGTCTGTGGCTTCTCTGGGTTTCAGTTTATGAAGTCATTTTCCATCCCTCCTCATGAGCTGCACTTTGCAGAGGCCCTGCACAAAGCTGCCAGGATTCAAAGCCTCAACTACAGCCTGTGGAGCTGCATGTGCGCTGCGGGGATGGGGCTGGTGCTGCTGGGGCAGCTGGAACAGCTCTTCACAGGAGCTTTTATCAAGTTTTATTCCACTTCCTACTGTGTTATGAACACACAGAACTCCGCTGCTGCAGGCTGCGGAGAGGAAAAGGGTTCAAGGCTGCTGGACAGCCCAATTCCTCCCAGCACACCCAGCACTGCCTGTTGCTACCACCACTACTGGTCACCCTTTGCTTTCTTTTCTTTCTTAATTCTTTCTGGTTTTCCTTTTAAATGCAGCTTTCTCTGACGGCAGCGGCACACGGGGACAGTGGACACAGCAAAACCACGGCAGCCAAGGGATGGGGTTAGGTCTACTCCAGCTCCACTATAGCTGGTCCAGACCCCACACTTGATGGCCACATGGAAGTGTCACTGAATCATCTTCTTCCTATTTGGACATTTATATACACAATATTCACTGCACCAAAGGCAGCCCATGTCCAGCTACATGCTCTGGTCCCTGCTCCAAGATACTACCAGCAGCTCATTTGTTTCCCCTCCTCTTCCTGTTTTCCACAAACTATTTGGAAGCGTTTCCGTAGCGCTCACCCTGCTTTGTAAATGAGTCAGGACAAGAACAGGTCAGGAGTCTCCTCCACAAGGATGCAGAAATAAGTAATATGATGGAGAGAAATATGCAGTGACCTCGATCAAATAAAATCAAAACAAACAAAGACCTCTATCTATTTGTATTTTCTTCACAGGAAGAGTCTTCCCTGAAGATATGGAAAAGGTTTAAACCAGGATTGGCTGCGCAGGCAGCGCTTGAACATCACGTGCTTACAGCAGTAATCAATCAAGATGCAAGAAGAAAAATAAACAGATGAATCATGTGTGAAGCTGACAGACAGTGAAGAATGTGGGACTGGTTCCTGCATCTCAGGCTTCTGCAAATCCTTCAACCTGCCAGTGTTTTATACCATTGCAATAAAGGTCAGAGGCTGCACCAGGCACCTAGTTTTGACTACAGACTGGTTCGTGACTTCAGCTTCACAAAGCAAAACATCCCAACATTGTTCATTATGCAAATAAGCAAGTGTGCACAGAGCTCCACAAGAAACAAAGCTTCATCTTACCTGGTAAAATTCCCGAAGCCAATTCTTCTGGAGATTTTCCGGCTGAAAAACAAAACAAAACAAAAAATTAGGAATAAATGTATTTTAATAATAATACCCTGATTCCGGAAACAGTATTTTGTAACAGTATCCTGCCCTGGCAATGTTCAAGGCCAGGGTGGACACAGGGGCTTGGAGCAACCTGCTCTAGTGGAAGGTGTCCCTGCCCATGGCAGGGGTTGGAGCTGGAAGAGCTTTAAGGTCCCCTCAACCCAGACCAGGCTGGGGTACTGGCTTTCCTTAGTGCGTTCAAGTGGGGAGGTTTTTTCCACAATTAAAGAAAACAAGGCACAGACATTGGGATGCTCGTCCACAAGCACCAACGATAAACCTCTGCCTTTAGTTTCTGAGTCCCCTCTCCTCAGATTTTCGCTGAGGAAAGGTACATTTTGTACCTGGCTTCACAACATTCATACACATACAAGACTGTCAAGCAATTAAGTCAACAGGCTCAGTATGTATTGAAATGTGGCTTTTAGACATATATGTTCATTGCTGAACACGAAAACCTGCACATGCCCTGCTGATACCAGCTCTTGCAATCTGAGCTTCCAGTTACACAGATTTACTTCTCATGACTTGGCTCTGAGCAACGACTGTGCTTTTGTGAGATGCTTGAGCACATCAGAGTCAAGGACAAAGTGGGAGAAGCATCTCAAGATTGCCTCAGAAGTTATGAAAACTGAAGCAGCAAAAATACATTAAGTACAAAGTTCTGCCCTTTCAGAAACACAGTCCACCCCAGATACAGAGCTGGAGGGAGATAACTGATCTTCACACATTAACTGTACAGCTACAAGAGAAACATTAGTTGAGTTCTGTCTTCAACAACACTGCTTCTGGATGATTTTTGCATCATAGAGGGGAATAAAAACCCAAATCAGGCTTTTCTCTCAGCGGCAGCAAGAACTACAGAATCTGTGGGAGGCAGCAAAACGCACTGAACTGAAAACCAGAGCGATGCCTTAACATCCTCCCTTTAGTAAGTCATGACACCAGCTGCCTGTGGCAAATATACAGACATGGAATTCCTGCTTTGCTCTATTCCCATCAAGTATGTTAATTTCAAATAGCTGGATACAGCTTCAAGCTCGATCATGTATATGGACTCCTGCTCATGAAGGTTTGCCCATAGGTGGCTGCAGGGATTTGCAAAGAGTAAAAAAAAAAAAAAAAAAAAAAAAGATTTTTGTCTACAGCTCCTGCAGCTCCTGAGCCTACAGAGCCTGCAGAAGCTTTCTGAGAGCACCACGTTCGTCCCTTGCTCTCTGCCACCTCCCTTCTGTCGATCGCTCCTTGACAATTCTAGAATTCAGACGTTACTGGTTGCAAAGGTGACGTTTTCACTCCTTAGAACAACCCCGGTCCTAGTGACAAGTTCTCTCAGTATCTTCTGTGGACGCTGCTGCTGGGGCAGGGCCTGGGTGAGCCTGAGCAGTGGCTCCTTGCTCCATGCCTGAAGCCAGCTGGGATGGCTCTTGGCCTGAGATTTGGCTTCAATTTGGGACAAGCCATCCCGGGCTCCCAGCCCTGCCCCTGCCCAGCACGGCTCCCAGCCACAACAGGGAAACTGCCCACAGATCAAAACTGACATTGGCTGCAGCTTTTTAAGGGAGAAAGAATTGCTGCCGACCAGAACGTGTGAAATTATTTATACTTGAGGAATCCCAGGGGAGAAAATAAAGCACACCCTTGCTTTTGTTTTTAAATACTACTGCAAGTGGTGGAAGTTCCCCCATTTGCTACATGACTCAATGGAAACTTTGTGAGGTTGAACAGGAAAACCACCCGTACATCAGAGGGAAGCTGACGAGAGTCTTCAGGCCCCCAGCACCCAGCTGCCGAGTGAGGCTGGGTTTGAGCAATCAGATCAAGTACTGAAGAACTGGAGCCTAAACTGAGCAGCGAGAGCAGCCCCTGGACCAGCAGCCCACTGGGGCTCCTCAAAGCACAGCGACCCGAGGCCATCACCCAAGTCTTGCCCGAGTTTACAGCAATACAACACCCTCAGGTCACCGGCTAACACGGACTGACACTGAAGCAGCAGGAAGAGGTGAACAGGAGTGCAAACCCAGACAGTCCTAGCTCTTAGGCCTGGAGATGTAGCAGGGATCACCGCACCGTTCTGGCCTGTGGCCCTGCAAGGTGAGTCATGGCAGAAAGCCAATGACACGCTTGCTCTGCCTCCAGTCACTACCTGGCAGCCACAGGAGATGTTCTCTATGGAGCTGCTGCGCACTGCCACCAGGTACATCAAGAACATCAGCTCAGGACAAAAGGCCACCATCCATCCCACCAGCAGCCTGGATAACCCACACCCGATTCCTTGTGGACAAGGCACAGCACAGCTCCATACCCTGCCCACGTAACTCCCGAGAGCTGCTGTGTTTTAGCTGTGCTGGCAGAGGCCAGCGTTCAGACAAAGAGAAGTCAATTCAGGTCAGTAAGCAGAGGTTCACCTCATTTCAGAGCCTGGCTGCCTGCACAGCCCTTTAAACTAATCAGCCACAGAGAAGAAGGTCTCGTGGGGAGGCAGTTACAGAAATAACTCCAGAGCTAAGCCAGGCACACGAGGTGAAGCAAGTCATCCAAAGCTGTGGGACCTTTCCTCCTTCCTGCCTCCTCATCTGAGCAGCACAACACCGACAGCACAGCAGCAGTCAGGAGCGCTCACTGGGTGAGGGATGTCTGCACGGCACCGAGGAGCACTGCTCACTGTCCTGCCCCGGGCATGGCAGCAGGGAACAGGGCACCAGTCGTGGGCCTGCAGCTCAGTGCCCAGCTCCCAGGGGCCAGTTTCAAACAAGCTGATTGTGTCAGGGGCTGGCAGAATCACAGGTAAGAAGCAAGGGGTCGATGGATCATCAGGGCTCACAACCCAGGTTTTCTGAAGCAGGAGCCCAGTGAAATACGAGTGGTGCAGAATGAAGCTTCCCCGCCTGCAGATTAATTCCTTCTGGGATCCCACAGACCACGGGAAGGCTTGAAGAAGTGGTGACAGAAACACAGCTCACAGCAGGAGGAACAGCACTGGGAGATGCCAGTCAAGTCTCTTGGCAGGTAATTTTGGGAAACAAGGTGCTAATGAGGTTGCTGGGGCTGCCAACAGACTCCTCTGCGCAGGGCTGGGGGTTCTGCTAAGCCCCTGTGGTCGCTGTGACCCCCGTCACCTCAGCTCAGGGTGACTGTCACTTCGCCAGCTCTGCGGGACCCAGCCCTGCCATGCTCCCGGCCACTGTGTCCTCTTCCTGCTCCTGCTCCTCCCGTGGGGCCTTCATAGCATGACCACATCCTTTCTGTGTTCACCACTCTGGTCAAACCCTGTAACCCAGCCCCCTGCCTCAAACTCCTCCCCAGCGACCTCCCAATAAAACGAGATCACTTTAAGTTCTGAAGGACTGGAGATAACAACCAAGTGGAACAATAATTTATCTTCATCTTATTTTTCCCTCTAAGAATAGACACATTATATTTTATGTCTTCCAGACTCCTTGGCCTTCTTCCCATCCTTTCTCTCCACGCTCTGTCCTTCATTAAATTATCTCATCCTTTTCGTAATGTAACTGGAATTAATCTTTTCCTTGTCCTTGTCAATGCTAAATCCTTTTATACCCATTCACCGATTAACCGATTTCTGCCCATTCACGTTCTCCTGAGCACCAAGTGCTTTTCCCTCCACCACCCTGCCCTTGTACATCCCTGTGCTGGGGAGCACCCAGCCTGTTCCGTGCAGCTTTGTTACAACTCTTTGCCTGCTGTAAAGGAGAGGTTCAGGAGCTGAGCAGATGGGCAGAGGCCACCTCACACACACGGAATCTTGGGAAGTTCTTCAGGCTGTGCTCAGCCAGGATCAGAACCACAGACTCACAGGATGGTTTGAGTTCGAACTGGATGAGCTTTAAGATCCCTTCCAACCCCTGCCCCGGGCAGGGACACCTTCCACTAGAGCAGGTTGCTCCAAGCCCCTGTGTCCAACCTGGCCTTGAACACTGCCAGGGATAGGGCAGCCACAGCTTCTCTGGGCACCCTGTGCCAGCACCTCAGCACCCTCACAGGAAGGACCTTTGCCAAGAAAAAGTCCGGAGGAGGCCCCGGAGCTGCTGCGAGGGCTGGAGCAGCTCTGCTCTGGAGCCAGGCTGAGAGCTGGGCTGGGGCAGCTGGAGAAGAGAAGGCGCCTGAAGGGGACACCTTAGAGCAGCTCCAGTGCCCAAAGGGGCTCCAGGAGACCTGGAGAGGGGCTTTGGACAAGGGATGGAGGGACAGGACAAGGGGAATGGCTTGACCCTGCCAGAGGGGAGGTTGAGATGAGATCTTAGGAACTATCCCAGGGCCTTGGGGAGCACAGGTCTGTTTTCACCCAACAGCACACATCTTGACTCAACAGGGCTACAAATAGGCACCCTTCCCCTGAAACAAGCACGACTTCTTTCCAGACTGCAGAGCCAGGTGCGGTCCATGTTAAAATAACAGGACACGCGTCCTGCTGCTCCCTTCAATTAAAAGCCATTTTCCTGGAATTCCAAATCCCACTAAAACCATCTCTTTTCATGCCGAGTTTCCACGTGAAGCCTATTTACGTCACACTGGTTACTGCACTGGTCAGGCTTATAAGGAAACGCAGTCGTCTTGTGAACACATGGCTGCCACATGAGTCAGTAATATCCCCAAAACAAGTGGCTTTTCAAACTGAACAGACGAGCAACCTCTTTTCTCCCCAGAGTTTCCATTCCCTACCAAATTACACCCAACAGCCAAGAGAAAGCTTTAAGCCTGTTGCAAAAATACATTCGGAGAGGGAAGAAGTCTTTGCAAAAAGGAAAAACCCATATTTAGGCAGGGTAAGAGCCTTCAGTCAGAAGGAAATAAAGGAAAGAACAAAATGAAACCAAATTAACAGCCTAGAAAATTGCTTTTTAGCTTCATTCAGAGGGAAACAGCAGAAAGAGGATGAATTATAGAGAGCAGGTTCTATTTGGTGAGGTTTATTTTTAGTGAAGAATAGGCTCATTTTTTGAGCTAAAAGATTCTTGCTTCGCTTTGGGAACACTCAGTGAGCTCCAAAGGGGACACTGCAGGGCCCTGGTGCTGGGCTCTGCACACCCACTTGGGCTGAGGGTACAACCAGACAACATTTCTATATGCCCAACTCAAACAGACCAAGAGCCCCACGAGGGATTCCCCAGCCCCAGGCTCCAGGGCATTCTTGGTGCAGCAGAGCAACACGCGGGCTCTACTGAAGCTCCTTTCTGGACAAGAGCCTCCAAAGCCCTGAAGACCTCACTGACTGAAACCAGCCTGTTAAGAGAAAACCCTAAACCAAACCAACCATCAAACAGAACCCCACAAGTGCTGACAAACTCTGATTTCTGAGCAGCCAAGACAGCAACGCGAATCCTGGGATGCCAGAGGAGGTTGTGGGGACTCTTGTGCAGGGCATGGGTTAATACATCCACAGGCAGAGAGGGCAGCGACTGCCGGCAATCCGGCATTCATAACAACAGGTGAATCTCAGGAAGAAGCTCATGAATCACATACAAGACAGGTTTGTAACACAGCATTTGTAACTCCCAAGCACAAAAGATGAGAACTGCACCCCGTGCATCGCAGCTGTACAACTTCGGAGCAGGCACTGCACAAGGTGAGGATGACCCAGAACAGCCCTTCCGAGCCAGCCTGCTCCTCCTCGCACAACCTGTGGCTCACCACCAGTGCCATCCACGCTCCTTAAAATTAGATAAATTAGCAGAAGCCCATGACTTGGATATGCTATTACTTAACATAACTCCAGTTCAACAACTCATTTCAAATATGTTGAGTGTTAGTAAGTTAGAATCCTAGAACCCCAAGCTGGTTTGTGTTGGAAGGGATCTTAAAGCTCTTCCAGCTCCAACCCCCTGCCCCGGGCAGGGACACCTTCCACTAGAGCAGGTTGCTCCAAGCCCCTGTGTCCAACCTGGCCTTGAACACTGCCAGGGATGGGGATGTTCTGTCTGTCCCAAGTCTATTGTTGGCTTAGGCAATCCAGTGCCAGTGAACAGAAGAAAAAGACTTCTCTCGACACTAATGAAGCTCAGCTCTCAATTATAAGATTCCCACGCTACAATGAACTGAAGATACACATTCTTTCATAGCTATTTTTAGTAAACTAACAGGTTGTTAAGGATTACATTACACTGAGACTGAGCAACTAGACTTTCAGACTTCCAGAACTGTTTGTGTACAAACATCTGACATTTGACAGCAACAAGACCAGGGTCACACAGGTCTAACATATACCCAGACAGACCCTTACAGAAGTGAAGTTAAAGCATTTTAAATGCTGTTTTCTGAAGGTACATAGCACCTGGCCAATGGTAATTCTCCACCACAGTTACATGTGCCCAAGCCCCTCTAGTGCTGCAGGGGGGCACAGGCTGTCCCTGAGCATAAGAGGGACCAGACCACAGCCTCATGTAAAGTGAACTCAGCCAGATGTGAGCACGAGATGGTAACTACCCGAGAACAGGGATTTACAAGTAACTGCAAAGGCTGGAATAAAAAGAGAGCCATGAATCCCAACTATCCTGACCCTAGCAAGCTCCCAACACGCTCAAATTTAACCTCTGTCATCTTAAAGATTAAAGGCTCTGGGTATTTGAATAACCAGCACATTAAGAGTATTAACAGCAAGAGTTAATCCAACACCCAATATTTACAGCGCCACACAACCTATAATCGTCAGCAAATAGCAGGGATTAACCACATTAATACACTCAAGTTTCCAGTGACTTGTGTCCTGATTTTGGAAGGGCAGGAGGAAAACAGGCATTATGCTGAAAGAGAGTGTAAATAAAATCAATCTGTTCCTGCACACAGATAGACAGAATAAAGCTCTGGCAATAGTCACCACCAGCACCACAGTCTACATTGTGGGGTCCCTTCCTTTGTTTGTTTTAAATTAATCTTCAAACCCTCCTCCTAGGTTGACTATGGGGATAATTCCTTGTTGTCTGCAACAACCGGGTTTTAAACGTACATTTTTTGGATCCAGTTTCCAAAGTGAAATCCACACCACACTCGGGTGCCCTCCTCCCAAATACCACAAGAGAAACACAGGAGCTGATGAGCTTTGAAAAATTACCTAAACAAGAATCCCTCCACACCTATCAACAGCGAAACCAAAACACGTTTGTTCATTCCAGGCTTTTGAGGGTGTTTCCTGCAAAGCCTTGTTCCAGACAGGAGCGACACTGTCCCGAGTCACGTCTCCCATGGCAGGAGATGGGCACGGACCCACCACGCGGAGCCACATGATCAAGTTGTGAGCAACTGATGGGTCATCACTGAGTGGGTCCTGGATCTGCCCACTGCAAGAAATCTCTACTGACCACTAAGGAGCAAAGCACACGGAGATCTGCCCAGCAAGGTAAGCAAGAGAACTTACACATGAATTGATGAGAGAGAGAACACCCCCATCAGTCACCAAGAACCTTATAAAGAATTCGGCTCTCTGAGCCAAGTCAAAGTGAGATGTGTCGAGAGTCGTGTACCTGCCCTGTAGCTGTTGCTGCTAGCACATCGTTTGACTTTTCCTATGTCCAAGTTGACAGGGACATAGTTAAAAACTCAGGAAGTTTCCAGTTGCAGAGCTCATGAGGCCACAGACACACCAGTGAAAGCAGCCACGAAAGCAGATGATCAGAACAGTTCTTCCTGCAGGCTGGGCTTTGGGGAGGCGTGACAATATCTGACATGTTCAGTTAATCCCATTGGCGGTGTAGGGGCAGCCCTCTTCACAGATACTCCAGGAGTAACTGCAGAGGAGGAGGCTGGGATAAAATATTGTCTTAAACGAATAAGGTAGAATGTGTTCTGGGGGCAGTGGGGGGCGGACAGTAGATGTTCACTTTCTAAACAGGCCTTTTCAGGAGCTGAAGTTCATGAGCTCCAAGCACTAGTGTACAAGCAGTGCCCATCAACCACTCTGAGCAATAAACGCTCTTTCCTCAAGAAGAAAACCAGATTTATGAGCTAAACCTTTTGATCAGGCACTGCTCTGCCAGGGATGAAAGTCCAAGGCTTTCCTAGAACCAGTTCCAGGACTAACACACCCGTGAGGTGCAGGCTGTCAGAGCTCTGGCTCCAACACACCCTATGAGATCAGCACTGCCACCTTCCAAGCCAAAATACCATAGCTCTAAGAGTGGCTGTCAACTGGCTGCCAAGTGAGGCACAGGGATGCCAAAATGTACTTCATCACACTAATGAAGAAACCTGTAGTGATCCGATGTAAGTATCTGATAGCAGAGGAGATCACGCAAAAGCTGCTTATAAACTGTTCCAGCAGTAAAGCACTGAGGGAGATACAAGAAATGAATTTCAGTTTGCCCTGGAGTGGGGTTTCAGTATGACTTTTTCTCCTTTCCATGTATGTTTCTATAATAAGTCCATCTTCGATCTATGGCCCAATAATCCACAGAGGTGATTCTGCAGAGCGACCACATGGAAATGCCAACCTTGTTTTGGTGATGCTGGGAAGAAGCCCAGCAGAGGAGCCTCCCCCGGCCGCTCCCGGGTGAGGGCCCACAGCAGCGTGATCAGTGTAAGCTGCACTGGATGTGATCCTGCACCATGAGCAGCGCCTGGCTCACGGCTGTGCTGCCTGAGGAAGGATTAGGGAATCCCGGCCAAAAAACCCCAAACAAACAACTTCCCTTCAGAAAGAAAAGCTTTCATTAGCTTTGAAGGAGAAAAGTAAAGGACAACCCACACTGCTCTCAGCCAGCCAGCTATAAAGAAACACATCCATCAGCTCTATACAATGTTAACATCATCAGGAATTCTGCCTTCATAAGAAGTTTAGGAGTCCTAAAAAGTAAGCTAAAGGGCAGACATTAATTACAAAGCTGACTGTGTCATACACAGCATCACAGTACTTGGTCTCTGATCCCATTCAGGAGGTGCTGTGGAGTGGGGAAGGCCAGGAACCCACCGAGCCCCTGCAGCCAGGCTCCAAGAGGAATTCCACCTCCCAAAGGATCACCCACACTGCAGAAGATGAATGGGGGCTGCTCCTCCAGCACTGTTTGTCTCAGGAACTTGTCAGAAACAGAGCAGAACAAATGTTCTTAGCACAGTTGTGGAAAGCTCAGGCTAAATAGCATGGTACTGTGCTTCATTCTGCTTTTAGGAGGTTCGGTTTACCGAGATGGGCCAACACATGAACCAGGGAAGCAGGAACACTGTGTGCAGAACGCGTTACTGGGATATTCCATGTTTTAATCACGCTCCCCAGATCAGGCCATGACGCAAGAGGCGGCAGCTGGGAATGCCGTGGCCCTGCTCCAAACAGTGAGCAGTGGTGAGCACACGACGGAGGCTGCCCCTCAGCACTCGTGCACAGCACACTGCACACCCCACCAGGACCTCAGTCACGCACATGAGCATGCTTCTGCCCTCACACTGGTTAACTGGCAGCTGGCAGTGCCCTTGTGCACTATTAAACAAAGCAACAGCCCTGCGCTGAAGAGCTCACGTTTGGGTTTTGTCTTCATAACCTCTAATGGAGCAACCGGAGTTGAAAAACTGAAACTCAGACGTGGTCAGTGTAGCAGCTGCTCCGTCATCCCAGGACAAGCACGAGTATAAGGAGACCTTAGAGCAGCTCCAGTGCCTAAAGGGGCTCCAGGAAACCTGGAGAGGGGCTTTGGACAAGGGATGTAGGGACAGGACAAGGGGAATGGCTTGAACCTGCCAGAGGGGAGACTGAGATGAGCTCTTGTGCAGAAGCTCTTCCCTGGGAGGGTGCTGAGGCGCTGGCACAGGGTGCCCAGAGAAGCTGTGGCTGCCCCATCCCTGGCAGTGTTCAAGGCCAGGTTGGACACAGGGGCTTGGAGCAACCTGCTCTCGTGGC
>NW_009913826.1:0-6746 GCF_000696875.1 Nestor notabilis | reverse complement strand
GTGGTCAGGGTGTGGGACTGGAGGATCTTTAAGGTCCCTTCAACCCAAACCAGTCCAGCATTCTGCTGGGCAAACCGGTACGTGTCCAACGCTGGGCACCACCACTTCTGTGCCAGGGCTTGTTTTAAGAGCAGGTCCAGGTGTAGGTTGGGTGGTCTCCAAGCGTGGTTCAGGTGCTTACAGGACTGATTCCCGACAGCACGATGGCTTTGGGGGTATTTTAAATGGTAGACATGAACTTGTACTGATAATCTTTCACTGGGTGAGCTTTAAGGTCCCTTCCAATGCAAACTAGTCTGGGATTATATGAAACGTACAATTCTCACGTGCTCTGACTCAGTAACGGGCAGCAGTCACCAAGAGGCACATGCTCAGTGGACACCCAGGAGAGGAGATGCTTTATGAGGAAACAAGCAGAAGCAGACTTTCACCTCGTGTGTTACTGCCTGTGACCACCTCCACGTGCCAGCTGCGGGCTCTCTTTGTGGCTCTGCCTTTCATGGGGATGCCCCAGCCCTGCCTCCTCCTGCACCCTGGTACTGCTGAGAGGGTGGGATGCTACATGCCAGGGTGGCTTCGGACCCGCCGGACACCAGCAGCCCTGGGCAGACCAGAGCCCAGCAGGGCTGGCAGCTGCCACCCCTCCTGCCATGCTGGAGGAAGGAAGGCAGCTTTGACCCACCTTCAAATCAACAGCTTCCCTGTGGCTGTGAGAGCCTTGGGCGCCACAGGGCTCCTCGCCCTCGGCACAGCCACATGGCTCCAGAGCCTCTCCCCGCAGACTCACGGAACGCAGAGCTGGAAGGACCTTAAATATCATCTATATTCACCCACGCCAGGACAGGCTCGGCCCTTCAGTGACTCCATCCTGAAAGACAGGCTATTTTTAGAGTCTCTAATAAGGGAGAGGAAAACAGATCGCATCCACCAGGGAACACATCTGCTGCTCTCGGAGCTCGTCTTACCCACCAGTGCGCTCTGTACTGACAAAGCTGAGTTCAGCTCCTTGGCAGAGGGACTGTGCAGTACTTCCCTGCCCTACATGGCACAAACCAGTGTTAGGAGAGTGTTACCCTCAGCACACACACCCCACACCAGTGGGTAAAACCACACAGTGAAGTTACCTTAGTTCTGGACAAGTGTGCCCCAAAATGTGTGTTTGAAACTGTTCTGTTCCCCCCTTCTGAGAGAAGGGCTGATGTGAGCCACAGCAACATGCCAACAAGTACAGAGGAGGTGGCTACAGGGGAGAGATACTCTTGTGTGCCGGTGCAAACTGTCCAGGGCTCTCATTTTGCCTTTTTCACCATTGAGTTCAAAGTAAAAGTCAGCCCATGTGGGTGAGTTTCCACGGGAAATCCTGCCCTTCGTTCACTCTTATCCCTACAGAGAACCGTTTCCTTTTGCTTGAAAGGCAACTGCCTGGAGTCCTGTGCCACAGTGAACTCTCTGTAGCACTAAATATAGATTCTCGAGGAAGGAAACATCAGGCAGACAACAAAAGCGAGTAACGTCAGCGTGCTCCGTGTCTGACGGAGCAGGGTCCCCGTGGCGCGCCCGGCGCAGAGCACATGCTCGGTGAACACACACTGCGGAGCAACCAACAGCAGAGAATGCTCCCGGGCTGGAGAAGAGCAGCCATCACTTAAAATAAATCCTGCAATAGCCCAAAGCAGAGCTCAGAAACGCACCCTGCGAGCACCTCACGTGATCGCCTGCCTCTTCCTCCTCGTGTCAGTGCATTGGCAAACTTCTGACACTTCAGTTAAGCACAAACAGTGCAGCTCTGGAAGCCTGCACCCTTGTTACTTTGGGAAGCGCCCCACACTGCATGTAACACCAGCATCAGTAACCGGTATCCCCTTGTCTGCACATCTCCTCCATCTGAGGGTGGTGAGGCACCGGAGCGGGTTGCCCAAGGGAGTTGTGAATATGATTCTATGATTCTATCTGCAGCGCATGCACTTGTGAAAGTGAAACCCTGCCCATAGCAAACCGTGCTCAACCCAAGCAGTTTGTGTGACCGGCTCCACAGGCGAACCCACAGCTCCAACAGTGCCACTGAACTTCAGCTGTCTTCAAACTATCACACTGGCCCACGCCACAGACAACAGATGAGCAGAAGCTAAACTGGTGCATCTGTGTGGTTATTTCTCACTAAACACCTGGCTGGGAAAAGAGCTCTCCTGGAGCTCGCCCATGTACAGCTCCTGTGCTGGGGTTGCACATTCCCAGCAGGTACCATGGTCCGAGCAATGCTCCGGCTCCTGCTTTGCGCATCACTGCTGCCTTCCCCAGAACACCCTCCTCGCTACAGCTGCGTAAGTCTCCTCTTGCACAAGCTTCAAGCCTACCCCTGCATACCACTTACGCTCCCAGTCAGTGCACTGCTCATGTAAAACACATCTGCTTAAACTCCAATTGAAGATCCAGGCCACAAATCTTCACTTTCACCCCAAGCAGTTCAACAAATGTTATCTGCATACCATCAGAGGAAAGTGAAGCTCAATTTGTTCCCTGGTCCTACCATATGCGGTTAAAATGAGACACTTTTGCTCAGTGATAAACTGACAGGTCAATGCAGGAGACAATATTCCCACCACAGACCTCCCCCTGTAAGGCAGCAGTCTCACCACGACTGCTCCCACCCAAACCTGCTGGCTCTGATGCCATGCTCCAAAGGCTTTATTCTCCTCCTCCGGTCTTATAGACAGTGATTATATTTTCCTTTTTTTAAATATTAAATATTGATACATATTTATCCAATTTCCATTTGTCTCCCATCAAACTCTTCAAGAACCGTTACATTAAACTGGAGTTTAGCAGGACAAAGGACATCTCATAAACATCCATTTTTCCCTCAGAATCATTATGGATACAACAGACCATGGCCACCACGAGAGGGAAGTATCAAAGCTTCCGTCACTCTGAGGAGCACACACAGCCCCAGCACCCCCTGAATAAAGGTTTCATGTCATACATTATTAGTCAACTTCTCAAAAGCCAGTGACTGAGCTGAGTGTGCCTTTGCCAGTGCGGACACATTCATCAACAAATTTGGTTCTTTTCAGACAAGTGTGACAGTGGGTAAGGCATTTAATACCTGCAGTGCCTGCAAAACCCTCCTGGCTGCAAAAGGGCTACTGAAACCCAAGCCAGCATTCCATGAGAACTGCCAATGCCGGCTCACACCTACTGCACTTCTACAGCTTTCTGACTCCATTTCCCACAGTTTTCCATTCTTCAGGCAAGAAGCTCTTTGGCTGAAACTGACGCAAGCCAGTGATGGGTAGTACCACCAGGGAATGATGTGCTACTTGTGCCATTTCCAATCTAGCTCTGCAAAACAAACCCTGGAAACGGAACTAGAGCATTCCCGTTTCTCCAGCTGACCTCACACACGCTCTGCAGAACCAGGGCCCAAGCCACCTTTCCGCAGGGCTCACAGTTGGCAGGAAAGACAGCAGGCAGCAAGCAGTCAGAAATTAAACCCCATGTTCACAACATACCTGCTGAAATTAACTGACCACGTTACAAGTGCTCTGTAAAGTGTAACAGCCAGAAAGCGATTCACAGAATCCTATCATGGAATGGTTTGTGTTTGACCACCACAGTGAACAGGGCAGGCAGAGAGAAGGCTGTTTCTAGGATGTAAAAGCCTTCTTTCTGTGAGTAGAGCTGACTTCTCTTGGGACACTGAAGCAGCAAGGCACAGAACAGACAAGGTCCTTATCCTGCACCCCCTGTGCTGCTCACACAGCCCTCCTAGCTGTGGAATCCAGATGCCGTTGACTGCATGCAGAGGTGCTGCAGTGTACTCACGGGGATGATGGACACTTCTTTCAGACCAATGGACCAGAAAAAACGGAGGAATTTTTCCTCAGTCTCTTTTTTTTGTTAACATCCTTTTGACAGGTGTGTAATGTTATAGGCACTAATTTCACGCAAATGAAATCAGAGGGTAGAGCAGGACAGTAAACGGGGTAAGGAGTAAGATGCAGAGGTTACAGCTCTGTGCTGGGGCAATGAGGAGCTTGGCTACTACTGAAGCAGGTGGTGAGCACGTTCTGCCACCCCCTTTACTGCCCCAGACACAGCTCCCCAAGGTCTGGGTGATGTGCTCCCCTCCAACGTGACCGTGTCCTCCACCCGCCTCCCCTGCGACTCGGGTTCTCATGTCACTTCTCCCAGGTAAACACGCGGCAGCTTCACCTCCCGCTGTTACCTCCCAGCAGCACATCACCTCAGTGCACCCATTCCACAGGGAATCCTGAATGACAGCCCTGAGCGCCAGCTCCGCTCCACACCCCAGCATGCCGGGCACTATACACACAGCCTATGCCCCAGCTGAATTTTAGATATGCATATATATGCAAATACCTGTTTAATTATGTATGAATGCTAAACAGCAAGTTAAACAGTAAGATTCCAGGGAGATGAGCAGGGTAGAGGGCAGCACGGGAGGCTGCTCTCTGCAGTACAGAGGCTGTTCCTCTCCTGACAGATTTTTACAGCGCCTCCTTTAAAGTTCTTCAGAATATTTTGCAGATTTTTTTACAAGGTTTCCCATAACAGGCATCCTGGGGCAGAACAAAAACCTATCTCCTGGCACATCCAGTGAGCAAGCAATCGAGACAGGAAACTTTGGCCAAAACAAACAATAAAATCCAACCAGGAGCCAACCTCCTGCTATTACCTGCCAAAAATCGCCTTAGAAAGGCTGCAGAAAGCAAGGGAATTTTACATTAAGCCAGGCAGCTTATTCTGAATATCATAAATTGTGAAACAGGAGAAGAGGTAAGAGAAGGGGTGAAATTATCTGTGGCAGACTGGGAATTTTATCTGTGTGAGTGCAGTCTGAAAAGATGCTACGTGAGGCAAGACCACATTTATCACAGGCAGGGAAAAGTGTTTTACAGTCATCAGGATGCAAAGCAACCACCTGAACAGGAGTCAGGCAGCAGGAAGGACCATCAGCCTACACCGCATACAAAGTGTCAGCAAGACTGGCTGAGCCAGAACTGGAGGAGCCAGAACAGCACTGTCTGCATCAGAGCAGATAGAACTGCTCGTGTGTGTCTGCAGGAGAGTCAGCAGCTCCTGGGGAAGATGCTGTTGGTAGAAAGCTTCACAGGTACAATAATAAAAATGGCCAGGCTGAGCTATATACAAACCCACAGACACAAGAGCAACAAATTACATGCAAAAGAACGGGAAATGTTTCCAAATCACAAAAAGCAGCTGCTCTGTTCAGATACTCCCACACTGACCCACGGCACATCAGCTGCAAGATTCAGTGCTGTACCGAAGTCTGCTCCCAATTCCACAGCTTCTTGCCTGTTTCTGTGAGGCGTTGCAGCCTCCCAAGACCACTCCTACCAGACCAGAATACACACATAAAAGGTTCAATCGGTGCTTCCGGCGTGAGCTGCACCGGCCCTAGATCCCCACGTGCCGTGCTCACCCAGCAGCGCAATGGAACACGGGACCGGGCTGTGCAGGGAGTCCGTGGAGGCCATTCCCAGGGCAGAGACCCCTGGGCCCCACCAGCCCTTCCAGGCTCTCTGATCCATATTCATACTCTTACAAGCTTCCCCCCTCTACCGTAAAACTGAAACCTGAAGGTTGTTAAGTGACTCAAGAGGGATCCCAGAACAACCACATGTGTTCAACTGAGCAGTGATTGCACACACAGGGATAAGTGGTAGGGCTCGGGTTGTGTTTCACAGACTCACAGACTGGTTTGTGTTGGAAGGGACCTTAAAGCTCCTCCAGCTCCAACCCCTGCCACGGGCAGGGACACCTTCCACTAGAGCAGGTTGCTCCAAGCCCGTGTCCAACCTGGCCTTAACCTTTCGTTCATAAAATGAAAAAGTTGAGCTAAACAGAAGTTCATTTTTAAGAGAGCAAAGAGAGGTCAGATTTCCCCCTCATGTCATTAGACAGCACTTTCCTTTTACGCTCACCTTCAGAATTATTCACAAGACTACTTCTCCTATGGAGCCAGGCTGAGAGAGCTGGGCTGGGGCAGCTGGAGAAGAGAAGGCGCCTGAAGGGGACACCTTAGAGCAGCTCCAGTGCCTAAAGGGGCTCCAGGAAACCTGAAGAGGGGCTTTGGACAAGGGATGGAGGGACAGGCCAAGGGGAATGGCTTGAACCTGCCAGAGGGGAGACTGAGATTAGCTGTGAGGCAGAAGCTCTTCCCTGTGAGGGTGCTGAGGCACTGGCACAGGGTGCCCAGAGAAGCTGTGGCTGCCCCATCCCTGGCAGTGTTCAAGGCCAGGTTGGACACAGGGGCTTGGAGCAATCTGCTCTAGTGGAAGGTGTCCCTGCCCAGGGCAGGGGTGGGAGCTGGAGGAGTTTAAGGTCCCTTCCAACACAAACCAGGCTGGGATTCCATAGTAACTCTCCAGCCAGGAACAGAGACTTTCTATGTAGAAGTTACATCCCTGCAATGTTTTTCCTTACTGCAATGCATTCCTCACCCAAATAAGAGATACAACTGCAGCAAGAGAACTGATGTTACATACATTTTCCCAGAATTAATGAACTCTTCCTGACCTACTATTCATACACAGTATGACACATTAGGCTAGAACAAACACATGCTTGAGAACAAAAACGCAAGTTGAGTACTGCAAGAATACTCTGGGTTCTGCTTGTCCTTTGTGTTTTAAAGAAAATAAATGTTTTGTAAGGCAGCATTCACCATCAACTGAACCATAGAATGGTTTGGGTTGGAAAGG
>NW_009913825.1:492-769 GCF_000696875.1 Nestor notabilis | reverse complement strand
GCCGCCTCCATCCGCACTCGGGCGCAGCTGAGCCCTTGCGGCAAGTTCTACACCTTGGATGGCAACAAGATCTGGATCAGGTTTGGGGGGGCCCCTAAGTGGGGGTTTGGGGTCCCAAAGTGGGCGTTCAGGGTCCTAAAGTGGGGCTTTGGGGTGCTAAAGTGGGGGTTTCAGGTCCCAAAGTGGGGTTTTGTGGTGCTAAAGGGGGGTTTAGGGTCATAAAGTGGGGTTTTGGGGTGCTAAGGGGGGGTTTAGGAGTCCCAAAGTGGGGGTTTGG
>NW_009913825.1:0-255 GCF_000696875.1 Nestor notabilis | reverse complement strand
GAAAAGGGTGGTTTGGGTGTGCAAAAGGGGGGTATGGGGGTGGTAATGGGGGTTTGGGGGTCCCGAAGTGTGATTTTGGGGTGCTAAAGGGGGGTTTAGGGTCCTGAAGTGGGGTTCGCGGTCCTAAAGTGGGGTTTTGGGGTTCTAAAGGGGTGTTTTGGGGTCTTATAGGTGGGGTTTGAGGTCTTAAACTGGGTTTTGGGGTCCCAAAGTGGGGATTTGGGCTCCTAAAGTGGGGTTTTGGGGTCCTGGGGT
>NW_009913824.1:0-11690 GCF_000696875.1 Nestor notabilis | reverse complement strand
CCCAGTGCTTTCCTGTCTTTTTCTATTGTGGTATCAGACTGTGCTCATTTTTTTCAGGATAGCAACAATTTGTTGAAGTTACCTGCTGCTGTGACCCCAGCTCATGTTAGGTACACCCATGCAAGGTAATTTGGGTACTCAAGCTAACCATCTCCTTCCCCACATTGCTATTTTTCACCCTGTTTAGAGCTCTGCTTCCACACTTACTGAACACCAATTTCCAGACTTGCTCAGTATGTCCAGACAGGATATGACTATTGGAGTCCTGTTCTGATCCTGATGTTTTCTGGAGCACTAGGAGGGACTCTTCCTCTTTCAAGCTCTCTGCTCCTTACAGAGAAAAAGTGAGCATGAACCAATGAGCTTAGCACTGCACCAGCAGCACATAGGAAGCTTTCCTACCTGCCTCATACCCAAAATGAAACAGCACAATTTATATGGTCATTAGCTGAAATGTCTTGTCTCCTGGCAGTTTGGATTAGAGCTCTAAACCCTCTCTCTTGCTTTTTGCTTTTCTTTGACGTACAGAGTGATCCCAGAGCTGGAGGACAAGGGGTAATGCTTGATGCTCTGCATTCAGAATTTACACTTACTCAAGCTTTAAATTGGAGCTGTAATAAGCCCTGTCTCTCTCCAGCCTCTCTAATGAGATTACCAAGCACACAGGGAGGGCTGGCAATGAAATGACATGCTCTAACCAAAAGAAAGTCCATCTGAATGACTTTCTGCAACCTGAAACACAAAAATGTTCACAAATCAACCCTATTGCAGGTGCAAAATGGAGGGAAGAGGAAAGCAGTAAAAGTGTCTGCAGGGTATGTTCACCATGCATCCAAAAATGCTATTGGAGGCAGAAAATGAAGCCATTGCCCAGGAAGTTTGCCCTGTACCGAATATATCTGCACATACTGAATATACACCTCCAACATGAAGGAGTGATCTCTATCGCAGCCTCCCAGAGACAAATGAGGCCAAGGACTGAAGTGGTGAGGAAAGACTGAATTTTTTCTTAGACAGGAGATGGACCATTGGGCCTGGATGCACTGGGACAGGAGCAGCAGAAGACAGTACCTGTGCAGCCCTGTAGCTCCCTTACCCAGCTGGGGAGCAGGACTCAGCATGGGAGAGCCTGCCTTGCCACAGCCAGTGTTTAAGCAGCTGTGGCTTCAGGGGGTGGTTCTGGTGAACCAGGCTAAATTGCCTCCAGTTATGTGAAAGTATTACTGACATGAACAAGACAAACAGAGCACAACTGCTATCAGCTGCTGTCCAGAAGAGTTACACTGTGGTTTTCTTTTTCCTTCTCTGTAGGTATTTCAGTTGCTGCTTAGAGGCTGGAAATGACTGACGTAACATGGCATTTCCCAGGATGGCAGCATGCTGGGTTAAATGAGAGCAGCTGCCACTGCTTCCCTAGTGCCTGAGCACCAAGTGGCTTTTACAGTGTTCAGCAGATCAGCAAAACTCATTTCAGGCCAGGCTAGGAAGGTGATGGAAAGGGAAATGTAACTACTAGATCGATTCTACCACGAAAACAGGAACAGGCTTCCCAGGAAAGTGGTGGAATCACTATCCCTGGAAGTGTTCAAAAACCATGTAGTTGAGGCACTTAGTGACATGCTTTAGTGGTGGACTTGGCAGTGCTGACATAATGGTTGGACTTGACGATCTTAAAGGGCTTTTCCAACTTAGTCTATGATTCTAAACCCAGCCTGAGGCACAGCCCAGCATCCCCAGCCCTGGCACTTTGTGGTCCGCGGAGCAGCTCTCATGGGAAGAGGGAGGCTGCTGTCATGTCCCCTCGCACAGTGACTGTCTGCTTCTGACATGAGAAATGGGCTTTTCTCCATGTAGACTCTGCTCTTCCTCCTGATCCCTGGCCACAGAGTCACAGACAAATCACAGCCACCTCACTCAGGGTAAGGGAGATGGCACACAGGCTTTGGCTTTCAAACCATGAACACAGGTAACACAAAGTTTAGACTTGATATCTGATCGTCTTCCATTAATGAAGTTCTTACACATCTCCATGCCTTCTCTCAACTCACTTCACATGTCATTTGTCTGGCAGCAAAGGAGCAGGTAATTCTGACATTTAATTTCCATTAGTTTGAAGGGAAACAGCTGGTGTTCAAAACCTCTTTATTCAAGGAGTCTCAATGTTGAATGTTGCAGCTTTTCAGGGTTTGTATTTATAATTTATGAAGATGGATGTCTTGAGCATAGAACAATTGCTTGTCATGTTTTTTGAGCCTTGGTATTTCTAGCAAAATACATGGGCAAATCTTATTGCATAAAATAACAAGTCCCTCAGCGTTTACAGAGGCCACATTCCGCCTCAGGGCTGGGAAGGGAGAATCACTTTCCTATTTCACTGCATGCTGATTTCATGAGATGAAGTGTGATACTTCACAGCAGTGCTGGAGGTAAAGCTGGATAACGTTATCCAAACCTAAATGTTTTGCCTGGCTCCAGAAGGGTGCAGGTCTCCCCAGGCTGTTTTGCACAGGCTCCATCACTGCTATTGCTTAAGTAGTGGTTTTATTTAGCAAAAGATATTTCATTAAAAATATGTTCTGACTTTTCTGAGCAGTGGATTATATCTCTCAGTTTCATTGCTTTGCATAGCAGAATCCTTCAGTTTCTGCTGAAGTTAATGAAGACTGTGTGCTTTCAATAACCTAGCACATTCAGCACCTAAATCATAATTCTGTATTAGAGCTATTACCTAAGCAACTAACTGTTGGACACACCACCTGTACCAACCCTGGCTAGTCCAGCCTTGTTTTACTGATTCATTCATTTGAATCAGTGAGTCTCACATAGTGAAATGACACATGAGAAATCAGGAATTTCTGCCCAACACCCATGCTGTTTAACTGGACTGATTATTTTGAAATTAATGAATACTTATCAAAGTGATTGAGACAAGTCAGAACTATAACTTGGTTGCAGTCATAACATTCGCTGTAGATTTTCCATACACTTCCTCATAGAGTCACCTACATTGGCTGTTGTCAAATAAATTTTTCATTCTTTGTTTGCATAAAGCTTGGAAGAACATGTACAATACTGTACAACACTGTACAACACTGTACAACATACAGATTCATCTGATAATGAGACCAAAATAACTCTCCTGTAGCACAGGGGGGCTGCATGTCTCCAGTAGCACCCACAGCCCCAGCTTGCACTGCTTTAGAGACAGCAAAGAACTGCACTGACAAGAACTGCTCTTATGCACATGGCACTTGCCATCTCACCTTGTCCACAGATTTAAAATACCGGCTGTTTCACAAAATCAACTTTTATAGTTTTCATCCAAAGGCAAAGAGACTATCCAGCAATTTTTGACTTACACTAAAATCCATAAACATTCGCCTTCTGTGCGTATGGATACTGCCAGGATTTGTACTGCTGATGGGTGTTTTCACACCCTCCTGGCATACAATACCTGCATGTGTTCATCTTTTTGTCTATCCTTACTGGGAGTCCTTCTACTTGGATAGAGGTGCAACTCAGGATTGTATTGAGAGGTCAGCTTCAACAAGCAAGACATATCACCAGCCAGCCCTGTCACTCCTAAACAGCTTCTGCTCAGCATCTCATTGTCTCACAGAGGGGTGGCTTGCTCAGAAAGAAGTGGCCTGTGATGCCTCCTCTCCAGTACATGTGCCTACAGGACCACTGAGGAAAGGATTATCTCACACCATCTTTCCCCTCTCTGAGAAAGCAAGTACATATACATCTATGGCTAATCTCCCTCCTGAAGCAGTACGGCTCAGATGAAATCTCACACTGCTATTCTGGAGTATTTGAGGTTCTTATCAAAACCATCCCCATGTACTCCATCAGTTCTGAGTTGTGTGCAGAGGAGTTATCTATTGCCATATGCACAAGAGCAATGACAAGAGCAGACATTACATAGATGTCCTGTTACTGAACATTCTGCTCTGTGACCCCTTAATAGGCAGTCACTTATATACCTGGCAAAGTTCTCCAACAAAGCCACCAGCAATTTGTATTCACTTCAGCAGTGCAAAATGAGAAAACCCAACCTGCTAGAAAGAGGTAGGGTGTCCAATGGAGAGCTTCAAACGTGTCCTGCCTAAAGAATGCACTGGTGGCAACAGCTCCTCAGTGAGAGCTGTGGAGGATGGATGAAGGCAGGCCTCAAGGAATAACTGGAAACACTGTTTTGCTATTGCTGCAGCACCCTTTGGCCACAGGGACAAAAAAGATCTCTATGAAATGATGATCAGCCAAAAAAATTCAGAGGAGCACAGCAGGGAGCACAAGCTGCTGGGCATCAGAAAAGGGCTATGCTCAGCTTTTCTGCAGTGGGTTGTCATAGGCAAGGTGAAGATGAAGCACAGGGAGGATCTGCAGTTCTGCTCACCTCACAGGGGTTTAGCCTGAGCCCCCTTTACCAACCAAGTCACCCTCCCCTGACATGCCCCAATCTGTGCCGAACGTGTGACCCAGCAACTGGGCTCTCACATGTGGGGAACACTGAGAGATGCCCACTGTTCACAGCTGCAGTCATCAGTGGTTTCAACACCTTTTGATACTTAGGGTGCCCCTTACCCAAGCAGTCCTCCCTCCATCCTGGCCCTTCTTCCTCTCCATTTGCTCTGGAGCTGATGAACCCAACGTCACACCTATTCTGGGGAGATTTAAACCCGAAATAACTCAGCCCATTGGCTGAAGCCAGCACAAAAGCAGATCTTCTTCTCTCAGTGTCTTTACACCCTCTCTGTCTCTCCTATCTAGATCAAAAACCAAACAGGAAAAGTGGTGCACGCAGATACACAGGGAATACACAGACTGTATGGGACACATTGCTTTTGCTATCTTTGAACCAGGAAAAGACCTTAGAGATATTAATAAGAAAGTTCTGAGCTTGGTGTCCTACAGTTTGTAGCTGACCTGCAAAATGTAAGTAAGCGATGCATTCCCAGTCACTGAGCAGCACAATGGTCCCAGGTTCCCACTTCTCATCACACTATGCTTTCTCCTTGGTGGCAGTGGTATGAAGTTTGAGAATGAAAGCTATGGATCTGTGAAGAACAGTTTGTCTAGTAAAGGTGATGCACAACTAGCTCCAGTGTGTGCGGTGATGGACCCATCTCCACAACAAAGAGTTAAAATCACAGTTCCCTGCAAAGCCACAAAACCCCTTGCAACTGGGCTTCAGAAGACACTTTGTCACATGTATGCAGGTTCCCCGGGATCAGGTCATAGGGAATAGCTGCTTTTGTTTAAAGTGAGAAAATCACTTTGTTGTTACTTTGCTTGTACTACTTACCAACTTCATCCCTGATCTTTTCAAGCTCGACTCCTAACTCCTTTATTTTCACAAGGGCATTTTCATTCTGTTTAAGGAAAAAGAGAGAGAAATATGTATAGTCCCCAAGTTGATCCCAGGTAAGCACTTTCACATGTTCGTGTTATAAAGAAGATTAGATTGATTCCTCAGATTTTATTTTTTTTTTTTTTGTGGGGGTGAGGGGGTTATAATGAATTCATTCAGTTTTTAAATCAAGCTTAGGAACCACAACTCACTGGCTACAAATACCTTGTATCTCTATGAGTACGTGTACACACACTCACGTGCACAAGACAGCACAGAATACTCTATTTACTCCCACATTTCTTAAAAGACATTTGTGTTCAATCTGTGTACCATTTATGGCTGAACTGCATGTATGAGATTTTATTAGTTCTGTTAAAAAGCTTGAATCTATTTATGCCCACATTTAACCATCTCTAAACATGGTAATATGCTCCTGCAGTCAAATTTGCAAAGCAGATTACTGTACTTATACCATTCTAGGCACGGTGGGTATACTCATAGAGACACCACTAATAGCCTGATGTTCATGCCTGTTTTCACTTTTATTTCTGGTATTTCATTGTCTGTAAAGAACAGGAGCTTCTTTCCTCAAACTATCTTGAAAGAAATCTGAATACTTAAGGAATTAAAGCAAAAGAGCTGGCCAAAGGAAAATCAAAACATATTTACATTAACAGTGCTAAGGTGTTATTGCTAAAATGCAAGGATTTTGGCAGCAAATATCCAATGAGTGCTATGCAAACTGACAAAGAAAAGCCTCAGGAAAATCTACTGGAGTTTGATTTAGTACAATAAACTCCAACATAATGGTTCAAACATAAGGGTATTTTAAATTTGAATGTACTTGAATCACATCAGGAGAAGACAAAGGAACATGTCCTGCTGGGAAGATCATTAATGATTCCGAAAACTAGATCAGGCTACTATAAATATGTCCCAGGCTAGAAAAGGCCAAGAATCTTTAAAGAACACTACAGAAAAATATATTCAAGACAAAAGGCAGAGTAGTAGTAAATGGAATTTAAAGGAGTCCTAGAAAGTCTTTCAGTAATAAGCAAGCAAGGCTAATAAGAATCTAGGGCACAGAAAGGATTAGCTCAGCAGCAGGATACACAGCAAATAGAATGGCAATTAGTTCTGTCTTACCAAAATGAAAGGGGAAAAAAAGAGATTTCAGAGCTTAATGTTTCTGTTTATTTTCCCTGCATCTAATTTTTAACTCCGTGAAGAAAAATAACACAGAAGCTTTATTGGAATCTGGAATTTAAATCAATCCTTTACACACTGCCCTTTTGGGATGATTTATACCAGATCCAAGGGGGACACTTTCTGGAAAGTTTTGCTGTAAACAGAGTAACAAACTGAACTGATTCTAGGGCCTTGGGTGCCTGCGGAGACCTAGGCAGTGTGGGCATCTTTCTTATGCAGTTATGGGAAGAAGCCAGGCACACAAGTCTGGGCACCACCAAACAGCCAGCTCCATATACTGCTGAGTAATGCACAGAGAACTGTGTGCCAGGACCGCAGAGTCCCCAGTCCTGACCAACTGCATTAGGCTCAGAATAAAATGGAGTGGGTTCTTTGGAGTTTTTTAACTAGTAAAAAAGCTGTGAAAAAACTAAAAAGGTCTGGATAAATATTGCCTGGTATGTTAAAAAAACAGCCCTTCACTCAGACTCCCCAACCAGCAGTCTTGCAGAGATAAGGTTTCCCGTTTTGGAGAATATTGCTGCATCTGCCCATACTGTCTGGTAAAGTCGCTGGAGTAATTTTAAGAAGTGTTCTTGACAGATTGCCAGGACTGGTGCCCTTGAAGGTGTGTGTGCAGGGTTATACTGGATACGGGACTTGCAGATGGGAAGCACCCACTCAAATTACCAACTCCCACCTTTTGAAACAAAAGCCTTTTAAAGCAAAGGAGCTCTGTACAGATCATTGGCAACACCTACAGATAGTCAGAACTCAGTGGGATTGTTACTATTCTGTTTACATGAAGAAAATGAAAAGCAAGTAAAAAAATGACATATTCATAAAAAAAATAGTTAAAATTTTGATCCCTCATACTTGCTGGTAAGACCCTCTCCAAAAGAGTGGAGATTTGCCATGGTGCCAGCTTAAAAACATTATCCCGTAACTCAAGCTCCAGCATGGACACTACCCCACCAGGACAGCAGACTCTTGGCTGCCTCCCACCACCCTGGAGCCATGGTTTCCAGAGCAGCCTCTGGGGCTATCTTGAGGAGCCCATGTTAGCACAGTTCAGGTGCCTTCACTGTCATTTGCCTGCCCTGCCAATACTTCTGCATTGTGTACTATTTTGGTTAGAGCTTTCTACTGCTCTTCAGTCAGATGTGCAAGGGTTACCCTCAGTGCCAAGGTCTCAAGTAGTACGCCTTTCTCAGAGGGTTCATTTTGAGAGCACGAGTTCTTACTTTCCTTTTCTGTAAGAGAGGCAAGGGATAGTTTTGACCAATCATCATTATCAGCCTCATGGTCTCCTGGATGTGCAGTCAACTTACAAATCCCTGACATTTTCTGTTGCTATAACCTGCATTGTCAGCGTAACATGATAGGTTTGGACTGCACATGTTCCTGCAACCAGTGTAAACATGACATTAATACAAAATGAAAAAGCCCCTCCTTGTTATCACCAATGTGGCTCTGCAGATAACCAGTACTTCACTGTCAGTGCAGCTGGGAACTGGGAATGCCAGTGCTTAGGAAATCAGATGTTACAGAAGATCAAAACTGATCCAATGTGAGAACGTAAAGCTATCGAGCTCAGTGCTGAGATTCATATAGGTTCAATGTTAAAACATTAAAGCAGTTAGAAAATTCACAAGCATGTATGGAAAAATCCCCCAAAACAAATGTGTAAGAAACCAAATTGATGGGATATCCCATTGAATTAATCAATCTTCATTAGTATTTATCTCAACAAAGTATTTGAAAGAAAGGCAATGTAAGCAGGATCCTTTGCTGCCTTCCCAAGGGTTTTGTGTCTAACAGGCTCAGCATATCAAAGGAGCTTTGTACGTGTCCTTTACTAGGCCACTGATTGGAGCTGAGCCATTGAAAGTCAATGACTAAGGGCTAAATCTAGCATAAGTTTAAAAAAGCTCAGCAACCATACTAGTGAAAGATAGCCATTTCCAGTGGGTGAAAGGGCCAGAAACACTGTAAGGAGATTGTGCAAATATCCAGCATTTCAGTTTGGCAGTTCAATGGCAAGGGAGAAAAAAATGCTTCAATGTGATTTGGGATTAATTTTTTCTGGCCAAAATGTGAAACCAAAACAGTGGGTTTTGTGCAAATTAAAATGTTGCATTTATTTTTCAGGTACTTCTAATGAATGATGGATTTCATTATTGCCTGGAAAACTGATGAGAAAGGTTTTCATTGGCTGTATCCCAAGAAATGACTCTAATACTGAAGTAGTTTTCATAAAAGAAAATAAAGATCACGATGGAGATGAAGGAAGCCTTCTTTCTCACACCTGTACTCTACAACACAATGGTTAATTCTTGTGTCTGGAATATGTCTCATCTCCTCAGACAGAAAGAAAAATAGAACAGACAGAATGATATGCATGCTCCGTGCTTACACTAATGTTCTGCTGAATAGAAGACATAGTGGCAGCTCCTTTTCCTGTCATCAGCCTTGTAACATACAGACATCCCAATATTTCTCCTGTGAAAGTCTCAATGTCAGACTGCATTTCAGCAAGTAAAAAAGATGCTGAAAATGACACTTATGTATTCTCCATTCAACTGAAAATTCCCTGAGGATAGACTGAGGTATGACTTATACTGGTGCAACATCCAAGCAGCTCCAGAAAAACTGGCAGTTAGGCAGGCAGGCAGGCAGGCAGAGAGGTAGGAAGAAAGGAGAAATTTATCCAGTTAAATAACAGTGGTCAAAACTTGGCGGTATCATTCAGAAAAGATATGCAGGATTTACATATAACTGTATGTGAGGACCTGGAAAAATAACTTGGTAAAAGATGCCGTGACACAGTTCTGAGGATGGGCAAGATGCTGGTGCTGTCTAAACAGACGAAGAAGGGAAGCAGTGATGAAGGCTTGGGGAAAGAGCCTGAATAGGGCTCTGAGCAACCTGACCCAGTTGAAGATGTCCCTGCTCACGGCAGGGGCTTGGACTAGATGACTTTGAAGGTCCTTTCCAACCCAAACTGTTCTATGATTCTATGCAAGGCTCTGCTTTAGTGGCATGAAGCTTCGGTCAACAGCTTGGTATCCTTGAGGAGACATTGAAAGGGATACAGGTCAAGGATATAGGACTTGTGACTGGGAAAAACTGTGGGATGCGGAGGCAGAGTTGAGGTTTGCCTTAGAGTATCTCTCCTCTGAGAACTGCAAACTACCTGAGAAATACTAATTCACTAGACATGCTGATTAATTGAACTTCTGGGTACTTTTTAACAATAGATAACTAATAGCAGATCTACTGCATAAATGGGTCAAACCAGGCAAGCAACATCATAGGACCTCATATGACCCTCATAGGAATTCAGCTGCAGCTAAGAAGTACACATGGGGAGTTTGGAGTCACCTCTCCAAAACAGCATGTCTCTTGTCCCTGCCAACTTACCTGGTTGCTTATATTCTGATGTCCAAATATATGTACAGGATCTCCATGAACACTTCCCAGTTCTTTACAATGTGCACTTGGCACAGGTGCTCTGTGGCACTTGTCATTAAAACCTCTCATTCAAACAAGTTTTTCTGCATCCAGTGCTTTCCAAATATTAAACAAAAAAGGCTGACCTGCAAATATTGCTTAGTCACTGTTGTGCTTTATTCAGAGTTCCCTGGGGCAAGGCCTTATATTATCATTAAAAGAGAAACATATACATTGGTTATTCTCCTGTGCCTATAAATATTTCAGACAATACTTGTAGAGGCAATAACTGACTCACACTGCAGCTGATGGTCAAAATGATCTACAGTCTTCCTTTAAGAAAGAGGTGTTTTAAGACTGCTGTCTCAATCGTGCTGGTTATCAGGTAATTCTGCTTTATAATACTGTTTAGGTTAAAGTTTAGAAGTACCTAGATATCCCCTGTGATTGTACTTTAACAAATTTTATATTAAACCATAGATTTTTCTTTAACCTGGTTAGCAGTATATCTCAAGCTGTATTTGAGCATATTATTGGGTGAATGGGAGACACAATCAGCTTTTTATTAGACATGAACATTTTAAAAAGCCAAACTAACAAAATATACTGCACAAGCATGTGTTTCTGCCAAGCTATTTTCTATTAAGCAAATTAAATGCGTACGTGCTTTCTCTCCCTCTTCTGTACATACTTACTATCCAGACAAATTCCCAAAATAGTGTGAAAAGCCATGTGTTAGACTTGTCCTACAACTTCTTTTGCATATGCTATTCTCTTGCTACCTGTAGCTATCTACTTACCTCTGCACTGACATTTGTTACACGACCCATTCTGGCACCTGGGAATTTGCTCTGGATTCACCCTAACATAAGAAAATATGTAGTTTTGCCCTGTTTCACTTCTAGACTGGAGGATCAATCCTCTGTCAAAAGGACGATCATTACAGAGACAAAATCTTAGGACACCTAGAGGTTGAGTAATCTCTCTTCAAACTTTAAAACGCTGTGCAAGTTTCCTTTATAACTTGTATTCCACGTGGTTATTAAAAATGCATGAAAAGCATAGCAAGAAAGCAAGCCGACTGTTACTACAGAAGATGCCAGGGGTTCCTCCTTGTTTCACAAAAATTCAACCCTTTCATTCAGACTGCAGGATACAATTATGTAAGGCTCTGCAGTGCAAGTGAAAGCGGCATTAGACTTGTCCCTGGTGAAGCAGGGTTTAGCACACTGTAAATAAGACGCGCATCGCTCCCCTCTCCGCCACCCCGGGATGCGCTCACAGCACCGACGCCAGCGAGGAGCAGTAGCATCTCGGTCTCGGCTCCCTAACCCTTTCCCTAGGGGATAAAAAGAGGCAAAAGTACCGTCTCGTCCTTGCACCGAGCGCGGGGAAAACACTTGGAGCAGCATTTGCCCATCCTGACAGGACCGCCACCAGCCTCGCCCGGAGCCCGAGGGGGATTTTTAACGCCACTGTCAAAAGGGGTGTGCCCCCCCGCCGTCCCCTCGGCTCCCTGCTGCCTTCCGGGACACCGGGGTGCCGGGGCCGGGGAAGGGAGAGGGGCTCCGCGGATGCTGAGACAGCTCAGTCAGTGCCGAGCAGTGGAGCAGTCACCGGTTTCGGCCCCCGCGGCGGGCTGCCCGCTCCCTCCCTTCCCTCCTCCCTCCCTGCCTGCGCACCGATGCTCTGG
>NW_009913823.1:0-957 GCF_000696875.1 Nestor notabilis | reverse complement strand
CCCCCCCGCATCCATCCAGGTCGGTGCTGGCGCATGTGGCCCGGTGGTGCTGGAGGGGGAAAGAGGCGTTAATGAGGGGGTCATTAATGAGGGAGCACTAATGAGGTATTGGGATTAATGAAGGGTCATTAATGAGGGGTTATCGAGGAGAGGAGGGGGTATTCATGACGGGGTATTAAGGAGAGGGGTAATTAATAAGCGGGGTATTAATGAGGATATTAATGAGGGGGTATTAATGAGACGAGGGTATTAATGAGAGGAGTGATTAATGAGGAGGGTATTAATGAGAGGAGTGATTAATGAAGAGGGTATTAATGAGAAAAGTAATTAATGAGTAGGGGTATTAATGAGAATGATAGAAGTTATTAATGAGAGGAGTGATTAACGAGGAGGGGGTATTAATAAGGGGTTATTAATGAGAGAGGTGATTAATGAGGGGGGTATTAATGAGAAGAGTAATTAACGAGGGGTATTAATGAGGGGTTTTTAATGACAAATGATTAATGAGAAGGGTATTAATGAGAAGGGTATTTATGAAGGGTTATCAATGAGAGAGGTGATTAATGAGGGTATTAATGAGGGGGTATTAATGAAAGGAGTGATTAATAAAGAGATACTAATGAGGAAAGTATTAGTGAGGGATTATCAATGAGAGGAGTGATCAATAAGGAGGTATTAATGAGGAAGGTATTAATGAGGGATTATCTATGAGAGGAGTGATTAATAAGGAGGTATTAATGAGGAAAGTATTAATGAGGGATTATCTATGAGAGGAGTGGTTAATAAGGAGGTATTAATGAGGGGTATTAATGAGAGCGGTAATTAACGAAGGAACATTCATGAGGAGGGTGTTAATGAGGAAGGTGGGCGTTAATGTTTACCTGCCTAAACCCCCCATACCCTCTATAGCCCCTATATTCCCCATACCCCCTCTATACCCCCTCTAGCCCCCATTCT
>NW_009913822.1:0-18848 GCF_000696875.1 Nestor notabilis | reverse complement strand
GAAGGGCGCTTCACTTCTTTTGATGCTGAAGCACTATCTCACTAAGGATGTGTTCCAAGCTGGAATTGAGGTATACTTGCATAATCACAACTATGGATGTGCCCAGAGTGATGACTTGTGGGACAGCATGAATGAGGTATCCATCTTTGATATGCTGTTCTTGTTTGTTGTAAATGTGATTTATTTCTTTGTTTGTGAAAGAAATAAGATAATAGATTGCAGGTAAATACTCTGAAGTTCTTGCTTGTACAGATATGGATATTCCTGTAGCTTCGAGGACCCCACTGAGTATCATCCAAAAAAAGTACTGGAAGTGGGAATGCACTACCATGCATATCCACACGTGTGTATACATCAGTATGTACATATCCTTTCTCGAGCTGCATTGTCAGTGTATTAAGACCAGAATAAAAATATCTCAAATGCAGGACAAAACTTTACTTTCCAATAATCCAATCTCTGTAGAGGTCTTGGGATACACTCTACTAGTCTAACTTCATTTCAGTGATAGGTTCTGTTTCAAGAAGCAGAGCTGGAATTGTAGGAAAACAGATTGTGGGGGACAATTTAGTTCAGCAGCTCTCAAATGGTAAGGCAACCATTAAAAGTGGGTGTGAGGGCAGAGACTAAGTGCAGAAGAAAGCAACGGCACAGGCAGGAGAGAGCAAGGGCGGGAGTTTGCAAGCCTCTGGGAGCCAGGGAGAAGCAAGGGCAAGAGAGAACATATGAAGGAGGAGGGAGAGACAACAGAAGGGAGAAAGGGAGAAAGAGGGGTGAAGGGGGAGAAGTGCAATGGAGAGAGCACTGGGGCAGGGGATGAGAGGGAAAACATGTGTCTCAGTGGGAGTGCAAGAGAAAGACTGATCCAAACAAGAAAGAGCTGCTGAGTATTCCCAAGGGAGTGTCAAGGTAGTTGTGTAAGGGAAGGAAACAGATTTCCCGCTGTGTGTACTGCACAGTATGTATTAAAGTCTCAGAAATACATGTGAGGTTCCCCTACAGAAGCTGAGAGCTAGGCAGAATACTAACTTAATGTTTAATTTCGGTTCTTGACATCTACCTTGTGATATTTGAAATTCTGCAGAATGGGAACCTCTGTTACTTCTTGTCAGCTGTCACAAGTGGCCGTAAATGTGTGTGTTTAATCATACACAGTCACTAGTTTGCCAGCTAGTGTGGGATTGTCAGTGACATCAGACTATGACTTTCTTATAACAGAGAAGTCTTCTAGTTTGTATAGTGATTTTTTTAAATTTTTTTTTTTAAATAGACATTTCCTCAACCTCTGCAAAATGGAGCCTTCTGACCATACATCTTCAGTCATGTATACATAGAAAACATACCTCACGGACATGGTAGTATCCACATAGAGTGGCTAGAAAGACCACACATATGCCTTACGTTAATTAAATGTGGGGGCTTAACTGCTACTGGATGCAGTGTTTAACTGTTACTAGAGAATGAGAAAAGTGTTATTCTCAAAACTTTAGATTACTTGCTTAGTCTGTCTCCCTGTCTCAGAACGAAGGAGGTTTTTATTACAATTCTACTGTTTGCCCATGGGCCAAGGTCAGCTTTTCTGCAAACTCAGCAGACCTCTTCCTCTGGTCTTTTGGAACCTCAGTCATCATATCCAACCAATCTAGTAACCTCTAACATCAGAACTCAGTGTGTATTTCTTGTTTTAATGAGAAACAACCATTTGTATCTAGTGCAAATTTAATAGTTGCCAAATTCCTTCTTACACCAAGTCTTCAACAGCATTATCTGCCAGAAGTTGCCCTTTTGTGTGGAGGAGCCCACTAACTGGTCCTTTAGATGTTTTCTGAAGCTGGTTATGATGCTTGCCTTTTCTTCTGTGTACATTTCTGGCTGCACCTCATTTTGTGCCTGAGCCTTTGGTTTGTTTTGTGTAGTTTTTTTGCGCATAGGTGGTAATGCTGTTGATTTTGTATTTTCAGGTAGCCTACACTTTTGTACACTTTCCTATTCCCTTTTTGGATTAGAATTATTCTAGTAGAACAGGTTTCAGTTTTACTCATGTCTCTGTACAGATTAGACATAAATCTTTCTGACAGTCTTTAGGTGGCTCACAGTGTTGCACAGGAAGACTAAGATGAAAAACAGGCAAGTTGACAAGATGCAAATATTAGACTTAATTAATTTCCTGATCTCTTAACATTCCTCTTATCTTGGGTTTGGGGTTTTTTTTGTTTTGTTTTGTGGGTGGGGTTTTTTTGGGTTTTTTATTTTTTGTTTTCTTTTTTGCTAGCTGGCTGGCATTGATCTTACAGATTTCTTGGTGATTTCAAAGTGTAACAGGAATGAAAGGAAAAGATAGTGGCAAAAGAAAGTGATAGCATGCATCAGGACATCTCGGGAATTTATGAAAGGATTGCGTAAAGTACCATTATAAGTATCACAGTGATAGCTTGTGATAACAAGATGGAGGAAAAAGCCAGGCTGGATGTGGTTCTGGGTAACCTAATCTAGTTAAAGATGTTCCTGCTTATTGCAGGGGGGTTGACCTCTGAAGGTCCCTTACAACCCAAACTATTCTATGATTCTATGAAAAGGATTTAGCCAAAAGTGGTTTTCTGGGAATAGGTAAAAAGTCAGAAAAACATGTAGACTGCAAATTCTATAAACTTCAAAGTTTTGATAGAGAGAAACCAGTATTTAAAGTTTATGGTCATTCTCTACATAAATAATGTAGTATTTTTGCAAGAGGTTAAACTGTACATGTTGCTGTTGGCTTGAACAGAGAACAGTTGGCAGTAAGATGCTGCTGAGGTAAACTAGAGAAAGACACCATATAGGTTGGTAAAAGTTAAATGTGAATTGAATAATGATATGTTAATTTTCTTATGTTCCTGATAACTCAACCTAAAACATATTTTTATAAGTTAGAGGACATACTGCCTTTTCAGGTTGGATGATCGTCTCCGCTAATAAAGCAGCAGTGATATGTAGACGTTATAAAGTACTTGCCCTTCAGTGGGGAATATTTTAGTACAAACAGTTCCCGAAAGATTAGAATAGGGTGAAGGTTAAGCTATGCAAAGGCTGGTCAGTGGGAGGAAAGAAAAAAAGGAGATAAAGGGTATGTTGTTTTTGTTGTACAAATTACTTTGCTTTAATTCAATTTGTAATGTTAATTTCAGAATTAAAAGAAGATCTTTAATCTAAAACACCTACAGAATATCAGAATACCAGTATGGAAACAGAAAAGGGTAGGAGGGAACTTGGGAGCTTACCGTAACTTCCTTTTCTGTAATATTCTTTTCTCTACTTTCATGACATACTGGTTCAGCATACTGTATGTTTCCAATTTGTCTTTCCACTGCTTAGCTAGAATTCCCTCAACTTAAGAAAATAAAAAGCAGCTGCTCCCCTAAATCATTGCTTACAAAAGTTGCAAGCTCAGTGTCAAAGTGTTTGCTTACAGATACAGAATCATGCTACTACATACTTGGTAAGTTAAGGAGGAAGGTTTAGGAATGTTCTCCATTTGCTGTTTTCTTGTTATTTTATGATTGTTCTGTACAGATTACCAATGGAACACTAGATGTAAAAAAGTTGATGAAAACTTGGATCCTACAGAAAGGATTTCCTTTAGTCACTGTTGTCCGAAAGGGAAGGATTATTTCCGTAAAACAAGAGAAATATTTGTATCACTTGGAACCAGAAAACTGGACATCAGATGCAAGGTTATTACCTTCCTTATGCTTTTTATCCCTTAAAAACTCCCTACAGATACCTTTCTTGTATCTTGTACGTATTTCTCACTTATATTCAGGGGTTCTAGTATTTTTTTCTGAAGGCAGGTAATAGAAAATGTGGCACAGAAATTCAATACCATAAGGCAGATTTCACAGGTAAAATTTTCTTTTTAGGAAGTTTTATGTGGTTAATGGGAAGCTGAAGAAAGGTAGGTTGCAGAAGATACAGATGCATATGTCTTACTTAAGAGCCTTTCTGCCAAAATTCTGTGTGTATCTTGGGCTATGTCAGAGGAAAGTTAAGAAGCTAGAGTCAAAGCTTTCTTCACTTAAAAATTTTAAGGTGGCACTAATGCATGACAGCAAATGGCTACATATATGAGAGACAATATCCACTGCACCAAAACCTGAAAGGAAGTACATATGCAAACAGTGAAAAAGCAAAATTGTGGCAGTTGCTAGTTATAAGAATGAATTTACTGCAAATATGTCTTATGAACCTTACTGTATTTTGTAACTAACCAAAATATGAACCTTTGAATCCTTTTGAGATTCTGATGTTTTCATTCAGTTATTTGAAGTCTTAAGAGGAACTGAGTCCTTCCTATCATCTTACAGAATCAGGCCATGAAAGGATTTGTCTTTTGAAATACTGGCTGTTACAGGGCTTTGTTTTATTTTTGTTATATGGAGGAAGGAAAATAATGTGTGGTTGAAAGGTAAGAGAAGAAGGAAAGGATCATTAGGTGTAATTACTCTTCTGTTTCTAGTCAATTTGGGGAGTGCATGAAAAGCTTTTGAAGCAGAGTGCTCTGTGTGAGCCATTACACAGAAAGGGTCCTTGCCAAAATTGGAAGATGCACGTAGTTCATATGTGCAACTTATTTCATCTCCCTCAAAGCTGTGTTTTCTCTAAACAGCTGAGTCCTTATCATCATTATGAGCAACCTTAGCACTTATTCTTCCAGCCTACAGTTCACTTGAGACAGTCTTTGTGGTATGCAATCAATTTTGGTTTCTATTGCCAAGATTTGGAATTTGAGTCTCTACTTGAGTCATCAAAAATTGTTGTAAAAAATAATTAATATAATATTTCAGGAGGACAGAACATTTGACTGAGGTGAAAATAATACTTCTAATACAGCCAGAGATTTCCTGTCCATATTACAATAGCTTAAGGGTAATGGCTTTAAGCTAGAGGAGAGTAGGTTCAGACCAGATATAAGGGAGAAATGTTTTACAAGGAGGGTGATGAAACACTGGCACGTGTTGCCCCAGAAAGGTTGTGGATGCTCCATCCCTGAAATCATTCACAGTCAAGTTGGACAGGGCCCAGAGCAACCTGATCTAGTTGCTTATTGCAGCAGGGGTGGATTCGGTGACCTTTAAAGGTCCCTTCCAACCCAAACCATTCTGTGATTGTCTGGAACTTTCATACTTCTCAATATTGTAGGACTAAAAAAATAATTACTGTACATGCTGTACATATATTCTTTTCTCATATTCTGATTACATGAATGAGATTTAGGCTTTATTATTTCCCACAGCATGCTATGGTTCTAATACCGTTAACCATAAAATCATAGAATAGTTAGGGTTGGAAAGGACCTTAATATCATCTAGTTCCAATCCCCTGCCATGAAATAATAATATATTAAAATGCTTAATTAAAAAAAAACAAACCAAAAACAAAAAACACCCCAAAAAACCCCCACCCTTCAAGACAAGAATGATATATATATATAGAATATATGAGTAAACATTTGCTTTTCTTTGCAGTTATCTGTGGCATATTCCTCTCACCTACATAACTAGTAACTGCAACTTTACCCATTGTACTAATGCATATTTATTGGACCAGAAGTCAGGTAAGTCTCCAAGCTTTGGTATCAAGTTATGTAAGTGTTATATATTACTGATGTTTCTGAGCGCACACTTCAGTAAGATATGAAGATGAAGCCGTATGTAGTACAAAATAATTGCAGAGATCTGGTCTCAGCCACTGCTGGTGGTGTCATTGTTAGAGTGTTGGTTCCCTGTAGCATTGTATGTACAAGTAAATGGCAGCAACTGGAGCAGAAGTGCAGGTTTGGAATTTGTAAACACCTGTACTTTTTTCACCCAAATGCACACACAAAATCTCTGAAACTGCATGTCTTCCAGAGAGCCGGTAATGCAAGAGCTGCTCTGCCAGTGTGCTGAAATGTGAGGAAGTCACTTTCCACTGAAATATTACTTATTTGCCTTAACAGTATGAGAAAATATTGCAGCTGGATCAGATTAAGTTTTTGAGGATGATGTTGTAGAACTTTTCTCACAAACTGTTTCCCACAAAGCTGTTTAATTGGATGTGGTTTTGATCTTACCAGAACTAATAGCTAAGTAGCCCAATTTCATAATTTTTGTTTCACCTTAAATGGTTCTGTTGGTGGTCTCATGTTCATCATATTAATACCTCACTCATTGTAGAAAGTTGGATGTGAAGGATGTAAAAGCAGGAGACATGTACAGAAGAGTTTTAGGTAGAATATTTACTAAATTTCAAAGGCATTGTAGATGCTATGCAAATTGACCTTTTTGGCAGTAGTTATAGAATCAGCTGAAATGAAGAACTTTCTCCCAAAGTCTCTCTTCTTTTTACCTAGTTGACTTAGAAACTAGAGTGTGGCCTTGCATCTAATTAATGCCCTCTCCATTTCTTGGTTTCTTTATACGATGTGTTTAACTGCTTTTTGTATATATCTGAAAGTGGGCAGGGAGAACATGGGGTTTGAAAGGAGGACTGCACAGAAGGAGAAAAATCAACTGCATAGATAAATCTTGGGGCAGATTATGATACTGTTCATTCAGTCAGATGTAGGAAGGAGGAAGAAGTATAGCCTGGAATTTTGGAGCCTTCTTATGGAACCTTTGTCCTGACTATTCCTTCTTCATAATAGGGGGAACTAGTGGGTGGAAAAGGATTTATTAATTCTCTCGAACCAGTCTACTTCACAGATTTGGATTTGAACAAACTGTTGCTAAGTGTTTGTTTCTGCTGCTAACTGGTTGTCTGTCTATTAGCTGTCATTGAACTTCCAGAAGAGGTGGAATGGATAAAATTCAATGTGGACATGAATGGCTATTACATAGTACACTATGGTGAAGACTGGAAAACACTGATTGATCTTTTGAAAAAAAACCATACTGCTTTGAGCCCTAAAGATAGAGCCAATTTAATCAACAACATCTTCAACCTTGCAGGGTAAGACTTTTAGATTGGAAAACATAGTTAATCTGTGTTTAAAGTTTTTTTCCAAGTTAGAGAAGATCAGACTTAGATTGTAGAGACTGCTTCAGAGAAGTTTTACTTCAGTCTTTATTATCCTATTGAAACTGTTCACTATTCGCTAATACATTTCTTCTTAATTATTTCACAGATGTTTCTGTATTGGTGTTTCATGTTATCTCCCTGTTCTTTATAGCAGCATCCATTCATTTGCATCACAAAAAGCCACATGATAGCCACCATTTCTGAAAGACAATTTTCTTTAGTGTCTGATAATCTGCCTAGCAGACTGTTTTCCTGTACTCTGTCAATGAGTGATTCACTTTAGGCGTGTAAGCTATTTGCATCTCAAATTTTTGCTGGCTCCCTCTCTCGTCTTAACACCACTGCCCTCCGAGCAGGTGAGGCTGAGCGTTCTGGATGGCCTCTTTGACAGCTGCTTCCTGTATCAGAGTACCCTTGTTTATGATAAACATTCTCAGACATCGTTTTGTAATTAAAGGCAAATTTGGCCATTGTTGTTTTTTTCAGATTTTACTAATGCTGTAATATAAAAATGACTAAGTCTAAAGTGTTTATTTTGTTATTCCCTCTGTTTGCCTATCCCTCTGTTAATGTAATGGGAGAGCATCACTTCTGATCTCGTTTCAGGGAGGGCTTTTGTTTTGGAAGCCATTTTAATGTTTGTATTCATTGACCTATAGTCTAGGAAAAGAGTCTCTGGAAAAGGCCTTTGAGCTGATTGATTACCTTAACAAAGAGAGCAGCACTGCACCACTCACTCAAGCTTTGTTTCAGCTGAGTCTTATATACAGCCTTTTAGAGAAAAAGGGTGAACAACAACTGGCAGCACGCCTCATGGTATGTCTTAGTTTTCTGTAAATTAGATTTGAAATAATTACCTATAATGTTCTTTATAGTTACATTATCTTTTCAAGTGTTGACAGTTAAGCATATTTAGTAATCTCACTAAATTGGATGGGGATTTTAGGTAGTTGCCAATCTTGCCTGCTTTTGTTAAGGCTTTTGTTAAGATTAACTAGTGAGTGCTTAAGGAAAATTATAAGAAACAAAAAACCCTTACTATGTTAATTTTCCTTATTTAGTATTTATTCAAAGGTTTTAGAGATATGCTGTGATAAACAGACCAAGCTATGCAGTGTCTATGAGGTAATATTTAAGTTCAAGTGTTCTAGCAGAGATGTAGTAGCTGTATGGTACCTAGCTGTGTTTTTGGCAAGGTAGAAAACTACAAACATGAAGGGTGTTCAGCCTATAGATAAAGGCTCTTTTGTTTGTTTGTGCTAAAATAAGGTGTATGAACTGTCACTTGACAGACTTGAAGGCATTTAAACATAGAGGAGTTATAGTCACTTGAGATAGTAAGCTGACTACATACAAGTCTGAACTGTAGCTCGAAGACTAGTCTTCTGTTCCCATATGCAATTTAAGATGTAGACCTGGACAGTCTTTCAGATCTCTGTACCTGGTATTTGTTCATGCAGATAGGAAATGTTATATGTAAATTGGAATATGTAGATGAAAAATTACAACGTTTAATTTCCACAGTTCTAGAACTGAACTTTTTTTTCTCTTTTTAAACTAATTTTGTGTGTATATGTGTGTGTGTATATGTGTAGACAATTTTGTAATATATATATATAGGAAATCCTCTTGGGAAGAATTAGCCATTGCTAATAATTTTTCCTCCTTTAGCA
Source organism: Nestor notabilis (assembly GCF_000696875.1). Taxonomy (NCBI): domain Eukaryota; kingdom Metazoa; phylum Chordata; class Aves; order Psittaciformes; family Psittacidae; genus Nestor; species Nestor notabilis. The sequence goes on along the minus strand of NW_009913822.1, from coordinate 10,140 downwards.
CAGAATAGAGCGCCTTTTTGGAGAGAAAATTGATCAACAGAGTTGGACAGATGATGGGGCCCTGTCTGAACGAGAGCTCCGGTCAACACTGCTAGCTTTTGCCTGCACCCATGATATAAGAAACTGTAGAACAACTGCTACAGAGATGTTTGAGAAGTGGGTGAACTCTAGTGGAACAATGAGGTACCACAAAAACTGTGTTTCCAATTCTTTTATCTACCTGTTTCCTGTTATCTTGCCACCACTTTTTCTGAGTGGGTGGGTAAACAAACAACACAATAATAAATAGAAAAAAAGGAGAAGAAACTCCAACCACACTACTAACTGAACATGGACGATAAGCATTTCATTCTTTTACTGTTCTTTATGTAGAAGAAACTGCTATTTTAAGATGACAGGGAGTACTGTGCTAAAATTTAAGACTTCGTCTGCAGTCTTACTAAATGTGGCTAAAAATCAGCCAGAAATTGCTTCCATCTGCATTTCCTGCATGCTCAAGAATTACTTGGTAGCCACATCAGAGCATAACTTTTAATCCTGCAGAATTTATTCTGCTCTGGATTCGTGTGCATTTTGAGGCACAGAAAATTACTCAGATTTTTGTACAATTTACTGTGCTTTCAAATGACTAGAACAATTTTATTTTTTCCCACTGACTTAAGGTGTTAGACTGGCATGAGTTCAGTCTAGCAAATTTAAAATTGCTCAAGAGGGAGGCATGTCTTTCAAGCTAATCTTTTAATTCTGTGACTTTTCTTGCTGCTTTTCTCAGATGAGCATTTTTATGCCCCCCTTTTGTTTCTTTGCTTGTTTTTTGTTTATTTGCTTTCTTTTGTTGTATTTTTTTTTTTTCCCTGTAGTCTGCCTAGTGATGTTATGAAAGCCATATTTACAGCTGGAGCCAAATCTAGTGATGGCTGGGACTTCCTCCTAAAGATGTACTCCTCTTCAGTTTCTGAAGCAGAGAAAAGTAAAATGATTGAAGCCTTGGCCAGCACAGAAGATGTCAGAAAGCTAATCTGGTATGAAGGAGCAAAAAAGTTGCTGTGTAAACTAAAAGTGTTAAAAATCTTCCATGAAAAAATGTTTCTGATTGCTAATGAAAATCTATCCACATGTTTTGTACAGGCTTACATAAATTATTTTAAAGTGAGAAGTGTCAGGTTCTTCAAGGTTATGTAACAGAGTAGCTCAAAGGACAGATACTGAATATGCATAAAGAGAAAACAGTTGAACTTCAAGGATTTGTGCTACTGGTAACAGAAAATTGCAGATTTTGTGGTGAAGGTAACAATATTGAAGGTTGCTCTACGGAGTCATAAAAGATTGGTGTATCTTTATAACAAAGATAATAACTAGTTTGGTTTTGTTTCTTTTTTTTAGTTGGTTAGGGTTTGGGGGTTTGATTTTGTTTTTTTTTGTTTTGTTTTTTTTTGGGTTTTTTTTGTTTGTTTGGTTGGGGGTTTTTTTGTGTGTTTTTTTTTTTTCTTTTTTTTTTTTCCCTTTTCTTTCTTTCTTTCTTTGGGTGAAACTTTGACCTTACATTATGCTCCAATACCTCTCTGTAGACCATATCTCAGTTCTGCATGGAGGACACCAAAGCTGTCCTGCTAGGTGATTTGTGCTACAGCTTTCCTCTCTGTGTTTTCTTTTATGCATCATTAGAATTTACTTCATCTTTTCCAAGAACAATGAAAATTCAGTTACTTGGTTTAGAGCTAATCTCTCTCTGGTAATTGGAAACTAATGCTAAGTAAGTGCAGTGGTTATTAAATGGAGCATCATTGTGTTCTAGATGCCAGAAGTTGCTTGTTATTTGGTCTATTATATAATCGTTTCCACGTAATCCGTAAGAGTCTCAGGAGAATCACATGAAGATCTGAAGAGATGTTTTTACCTCTCCCTTTTCAAATGCTTTGTCTTTTAGGTTAATGCAGAACAGCCTTGAAGGAGAAGTCATCACGACACAGGAGCTTTCACACATCATAGCAATTGTTAGCCAGAGTTTACCTGGACATTTGTTGGCTTGGGACTTTGTCAAAGAGAACTGGGAGAAGCTTACACGAAAGTAAGGCTTTTGATGTAGCTGGAACTTCACACTCATAATGTCAAAAGCACCTGATTATTTATTATTATGCTTGAAAGAAACAGTTGGATTCATGCAAGATGATTTGTATTAAGATTTTAAACCCTATTTTAAAATTTCATTTTACAGAAATTACTTGGAACATAAACTTTGAAGTATCACCAGTAGCTGTTAGGACTTTGTAGACTCCTAGAGCTTCATAGTAATTCTGAAAAATCTTGATTTGGATTTCTATTAAAAGGATACTGTCTTTAAGATGATTGCCACAGATGCAGGATATTTATGTGGATCAAATGCCTTCAAAATCTGACCCAGGGAATTCATTTAGCATCTTCCTCTTTTTTTTTTTTTTTTTTTTTTCTTTTTTTTTCTTTTTACAGCAAGCCGGAATCCAAATAACCAAAAAATCTCACTTGCTTTAGATATGCCACACAATGTGGCATGGCTTGCGCCAGCCCCGTGCCACCCCTTGGCGCTGGTTTGAAGGGTGAGGGTAGTGAGGTGGGGTCAATCTCTTCTCCCAGGTACCAAGTGACAGGACAAGAGGAAAAGGCCTTAGGTTGCACCGGGGAAGGTCTATACTGGAGACCAGGAACAATTTTTTCCCGGAAAGGGTGGTCAGGCATTGGAACAGGGTGCCCAGGGCAGTGGTGGAATCACTGTCCCTGGAAGTGTTTACAAACTGTGTAGACAAGGCTTTTGGTGAGGTGTTAGTGGTGGCCTTGGCAGTGCTGGGGAATGGTTGGACTTGATGATCTTAAAGGTCTCTTCCAACCCAGTTGATTCTATGATTCTGTGAAATACATGTTATTCTTAACTGGCTTTGAAGGGTTTCCAGCAGGAGAGCTAGCCTGCATGTCTTCAAAAAGCTAACAGTACATGGAAAACTGTATTTCTGAATCCTAGTATTGATTTGGAACAGTTTCACATTGCTAAAAAAGCTTCTTCCAGATGAAAATTTCTGTTCTAGCAAGCTCTTATTAACCAGTATTATAAAATTACGTTGCTTGAAATGAAACCTGGTTGCAAATTCAATTACTGTAGAGTTTTGGAATACATGCCACAAACACAGGTCTTGGTATTCAGTGTGTGGTGTCCTCAGTTCTTTAATATTTAAGCTGTCATAGAAGTTTGAAAATTTTCTATGTCTTCTGCTCTGAAGTTCAATTTTTAGAGGGATTAGGGTACTAGAAGCCTTGGAGTTCTAAGACTTGTATGTCTTAATAAATTAGATCTGTAAACTTGAATTCAAGTGCTTTTAATGATTTCCAACTATTAAAAAGGTAGAAATAAGAGTGTGTACCTATACTGAACTTGCATCTTGAACTGGCTCTCAGTTAAAAATAATTTCTTTTGTTTTATTTCAGGTTTCACCTAGGTTCCTATACTATCCAGAATATCATTAGCTGGTCAACTTCTCAGTTTGCAACAAAGGCACACCTGATTGAGGTTGGTGGCTTAATCTACCAGAAAGGGATCTTTCCTAGTTCCAATGCTGTTCTCATTTACTTGAGGGATGAAGAAAACACATGTTATTTCTGTCCTTGAGGTCCTTTTGCTAGGATATACATCTATTGCCTTCCCTACTTCACACATGGCAAATACATACATAAACATATTGAAGATTACATAGTCTGTGGCACAGGTGCGTACCGAATTGAATCCAGTTGCCTGTTTAAACTGTTTTGGTTTCCTATTCACTGGAATAAGACCGTCTCCCAAAATAATTATTTAGTCTAAATAGAATTTTGGTCTAGATTTTCTGAGGAAGCTATTGAATCTCTGGAATGTGATGCAGTGCCACAAAACCTGTGAATTTTGCTGTAATACTCCCAGGGAGCTATAGTAGAGGTTGAGTATCACGTAAAAGACAGTTGATAGCCATTAGAAATTAGAAACCTAACAAAGTCCTAACAAGTTAGTGTGTCAAGCTTATGTTTTAGTCCAATATTATCATTCAGTTAATTTTGTAGAGATAGTTGTTCCATGTTTGATCCATAGTATTTTAATTGTTTAGCATTGATAATGATGATGATGAGTGGGTGTGATGTTCATTCCAAGGCACTGCAGAGGGTTGCTTGCAACAATGAGTTCTTTGTCACAGAACAATACTCCTTTTCCAGAATTTTTGAGTGCTCTGTGATTATTATGGTAAGTGAGTTCTGTTTATTGGCAAAATAAATTACTGAAACCAAATGAGTTACTATTGCAGTTCCCATAAAAAATGCTTTCCTTGCATTTTGGGAACTCCTTTGAGAGGTTTGCTTACTGCATAGATACAAGGGATTCTCAGGGATTTCCTGCAACATAAGTGTTGCCTTTGCTTCTGAATCTATTTGTGTGGATTTTAAGTAAAATGTTCTTTTTCTTTCTTTTCTCTTGCCATGCAGGTGAAGTCATTTTTTGAGTCAAAATCGGAGCAAAGTTCTCAACTGCATTCTGTAAAAGAGGCAATCGACACAATTCAGCTCAATATCCAGTGGATGGAGAGGAACTTAGCAATGCTACAAGAACTACTGTAGTATATAATGCTGTGGTGTGTCAGCCCTTTTGAAGCTCTGTGGGCAGTTGCTGTATTTCTTTTGCAAAAGCCAGGGTTAAACCAGGCATCACTGCAACATTGTTTGCACTATTAAAGAGTCTAGATAGCTCAGGGGATGCCTCAGATCTTTATTTTCCTTGGAACATTAATGAGCAAGATGTAAGTATTTATTCTGAGACTGTTTCCATCTATAGACCAAATATCTGCACAAATGATTTAATATAATTTTATGTTTGAAACATATGCCCTTTCATTTGGAGCTGTGTTATGCTTCCTTAGCAGTGGGTTAATGCTGACAGAAAGAAAGAGTTACCATGAACTGTTAATTCTTTGCAGACTGCTTCTTGAACAGTAGATTTTTATAATGCAAAGCTGTAGGTGGTTTCCACATTTAGACATAGAAGCTGTTATGAAACAAAATCATACTTCAGATGCATATGTAATAGTGGATCTTATAAAGTACACCAGTTTGAGATGAAATTAAATAAGGTTCTGATTTAAGTTTGGATTTTTTATTTTCACAGTAGTCTTTAGGAAATAATAATATTTCATGCTAGTACACTTTGGTGTATGCAGTGGCTGGGTAGTAGTATGGAAAAGAAAAACCAGATAGCAAAAACAACTGTTATGGGATTTCCAGAAATACTGATGTGACCTTGGAACTTTTACTCTGAATTTATTAGACATTTTTCAGAATCTCATCATTAATCATTGAACTTTAACTGATTTTGCTGTACTTATCTCTGAGCAACTGCACAAAACTGTATTTCTCCAGGTTGGTCCACCTGTTTTAGAATGACTACTGTTTTGTGCCCTTTTGACTACTGATTTTTAATTTCACCATTTGTTGCAGGGGGTCTGCAATTAATAGCTATGTCAGCCAGTTTGTTTTGGGTAAACTTTTGTTTTTTCCTTGCCTGATAACTCACATATCACGATATGCTTTGTGAACTTTGCTCACTCTTTCTGACATCACCTTTAGGAAATTAGATTTTAGTGATTTGTTTTACTGTAGTGAAAAACCTTGTGACACAAATCTCCCAGTGAAAAAGGCATCTTTGAGGTACAGCATATATATACAACACATGCAAGTGTAAACAAGCCTTTTTATCTGGAGATTTGTTCTTATTTATTTCGTTACCAATATACCTTTTGTGGATTCATGAAAGCAGATTCAGGCCAGTTCTTGTCTTATCATCCAGTTATGTGGTCACTTATAAACTAGAATGAAAGCACTAACAATTAGAAGTTGTACTATTTTAGTTAAACTAATTTAATTTCAGCTACACTAAATTCTGAAGAATATAATAGTTTGAGTTAAATTAACGGACTTAAAATTTTTTCACAGGGCAACTTAAATTGAATGTGTTAATTAATAAAACTGCAGCATTGCTTGTTAATTTGGTTAGCAAAAATTGTAAGCAGTGACAGCTTAGGCATTATCATACTTCTATTTTTTTCCTGAGTATCTGTGAAAACACCTGGAAAAGAAATTCCTGTTTTTCCAGTTCACATTAGAATTACAGATGTCATTTTTTAACCTTGAAATTACCTGAAAGAATGTTAGATCTTAATAATGTGCAAACAACTGTTTGCTCAAAAGGCCCGAAAATGAGTAATTTTTACATGCACTGAAGAAGGAACTGGCAGTATGAATACTGAAAATAAATGGTACTTCCTTTTAAGTTATGGAATTAGGATTGTAATTAAGTATGTTCTGGGAATTTTTGTACTGCCATTTGTTACGGCTTCATTTCCTCATTTATTTAAAATCTGTGGAATCTCTACAGAAATGAGTTCCATCTTTGCATATTTGTGTATAAGTATGTCATCTCTCTTTCTAATCACGTCTTCATATTAAATGAGAAGTCAGTAGTAAACTTTAATTTTTCTATCCCTGCTATCCCAAGTATTTTACCTCATCCCTAACTGCAGTACTGAGGCATACAAAATTTAAAATGGAAACTGTGGAAGATCCCATCTTCTATACTGATTTTGTGTGGGGATTTAAAAAATTTACTATTTTGCTCAAATGCTTTAATGACGATTATGAAAGCTGAGTTTTGGACAACAATCTTTACCATGAAACTCTGGAAAGTTGGGGAGGTTGTGGAGGTGGTGTTGAATACATGTTTCAGTTTACTGTTTGTTGCATATGCATACTTTTGGTATGTGAGGTGTAGAGAAAAATATTTTCTGGCATGGAGTCTCTGACACTATTAAAAACTGTGCTGGAGTCCTTCTTCCATGAGAAATGCTTTATTATACTTCTCCCTTTCTGGGTATATTAGGAACTGATGAAGATTGGAATGTCTTAAGATCTCGCGCAGGACAGACAGCCATTGCTGATAAGGCTTCATTTTATACATGGGCTTAGGGTAGAGAGAGGGTCAGGAAAAGGATTAGGGTTCAATGCGAGGCAAAGTATATAGCCCCAGTGCTAGAAGAGCTGCTAAAAGGCTGCTGAGGAAGGTGAGGGCTGCCAAAATCTTTGTCTTGGGCACTTGGGAGCCATAGCTGGCAGCGTTCCTGTTGGACCTCGGGCCTGGCTAGGATTAGGTGAGGCTTAGACATATGTACAGGACAAAGAGCAGAGCCCCATATGTGTGTTTGGAACCTAGGCTCTAGCTGTGGGGCTGAGATGGGGCTGTCGGGGAAAGGCGAGGGCTGATGAAAGCTTTTAGTTTGGCCTTTTCTGCATGGGAAACATTGCTGACAGCTGTCATAGTTTTTCTCTGTTCTTGCTAGAATGAGGGTATAGGAGAAGTGGTAGAATGTGTTCAGAGCTCCAGTGGTTTGTGGTATGCGACGGGGATGTCACATGAAGGTGACAGTTGCAAACAGCTTTAGGTCTGGGCCACAGCTGTCTGGGAGACATGATTGCTGGGTGTGTGTTTGGGACCTTGTCTCAGGCTTAAGTAGGTGGTGTAGGTGAGATTCAGAATCACAGATCCTGTATATTCCTGGCTGCAAAACCCCAGAGGGAGGACCTGAAGTCTCTCCAGGTGCTTTCTGCCAGAGGCTTTGGGTTGGGCTGTTGTGCCTCGTTGAAGTGTAAAGCATATTTTTACATCTTGTCCGGACTCGCTCACGTGGTACTGCACAAACTACCTCCCATTTAATTTGTTCAAAGGCTTGTTGCTGCTCAGGGCCACATTCAAAATTATTCTTCTTCCAGGTCACTTGACAGCAAGGGTTTAAAATCAGGCTATAACCTGGAATTTGCATTATCCAAAACCCCATGACACCCAAGAAAGCTTGTGCTTATTTTTGTTAGTTGGTGGAGACCTAAAAACTGTGATTTTTTTTTTTTTTTTTAATTTATTTTTGTCACATCCACTGGGATATGGACGACACCCATCTTACCATTTTATTCCTAAAAACTGGAGCTCCTATGAAGGTCATTTGACTTTTTGTTTTATGGCAAAAACCACTCTCAAAAGAATCTGGATTATTCTTCTGCTTTTCTCAAACACTTCCTCTGCTGTGTTGCTCCACACACTGATGTCATCAATATACTGTAGGCATTCAGGGGTTTTACCTTGTTCCATTGCAGTCAAAATCTAGCCCAAATCCAGCAAATGTGGGCGTTTATTGGGATTTTTTTTATTTTATTCCCATCTTGCCAGGAGAAGGGAGAGTTTTCTCAATCCTGGCACTTACAAAATACAATTTCCCTCCTTACAAGCAAATACATGTTAAATAAGCAGTAAATCTGGGAAGAGTTGCCTCTCGTGCCTGCAGGGCTGAACGCTGCAGGGAGCCTAGCCCCATGACCTGGGACACAGGTGCAAGGGACACCGTCACTCTGGAAGCCTCTGAAGGGGAAGGCGCAACATCCCAGAGCCTTATGGAGGCAACTAGGGAGCCGCAGCGGTCAACTAGGAACCCAAGAGGGCAATCCAGAACTGGTGCGGGCAACTGGGAACCCTTCAAGAGCCTCTGGGTATAAATTGAAACCCCCTGGGCTTCTCTGAGGGCTACTGGGAACCCCTGAGTGCAACCCAGAATCCTGCTGGAGGTGACTGGGAAGTAACTGGGAACCACTGAAGAGCCCTGGTCAATGCTATTGAATGTGCCTAATGATGGTGCTTGGTCCTGCATACTCCTGCCTGCTCCTCACCAGTCCCAAGCAGGGCCTCCTCCCTGGCTCAACCAGTTTGGAACTGGGATGTCAAGGACCCTAGGCTGGGCTGGGCATTGGGCTGCTTGGATGTGCCAGTGGGGCCAGCACCGCTTTGGGCTTCACTGTGTGTCTTAAATCTGGATCAGACCCACTGCGGGACACATAATGAGGTGGGGAGTCCTCAAGTCCTGGGGTTATCCCAAGTTTATTATGGTATTGGTCATGAGGATTCAGGAATGAACTGGAGAAGTGAACCTTCAAGGTGGAACCTAAAGGATGGATTTTAGCGCAGGTCTGCAGGGAAGCCCTGTTGGGGGATGCTGGGGTTTGGGTATGATCCTGGGCTACATGCCCTGGGCCAGGTGTTGTTTGTGTGTGTGTGTTTCATCCCTCTGGGAAGCTCGTTCCTGCTCATTCCCACCTCCTGGGTGAGGTGTCTTAGCTGAGGGCAGAGATCAGCAGTGTGAAGAAGGTGACCCTGCATTTTGGGGAAGGAGGCTTGTCTGGACAGAAGCCCTCCTTGGGATCAGTGGTGGGCTGAGTTTGCTGACTGCAGCAAGCCAGCCTTTGCCAAGGGCTTGCTGGGGGAGTTTCTGTGCTGCACAGACCCTTCTCTGGGTCCAGGTTAACCAGCCGCTTCAGGCAGCAGGAGACTCCTGAATTATATATATATTTTCCATCCCTTTCCCTTGGTTTCTCACGTGGGAACACCACCCCTCTCATTGTAGCAAGAAGCTTTCTTGGCAAGAGGTGCAGTCAGCCTTTCTCTACTGAGAGCAGGCTGGAGAACCTTAGGTCTTTTCCACGGTGTTGGCCACAGAGGAAGGAAGAGCAGCAGGCAAAGGGAACCAGAATTGGTCTGTGCTTATTCATGAACTGAGCACTCCATGCTGTAAAACCAAGAGTAAGGAGTTGGTGCGATGACGATTCCTATTTGGGACTCTCACTAAATTCCATCAGGCTTAGAGGAACTTAGTGTAGTGGCACTTATAATCCCCGTTCATGGAGAACAGATTGGGAATTGACTTCAGAGAATATCTGCAAATCAGCGTTCTGTGGCTGATTCTAGGACACCATGTGTTCAGAGGTGGAGGCCACAGAACCCATGCTGCGACAGCAGCTGCCCCACAGAACAGAATGTTCTCCTCCTCCACAGGCAACTCACCACTGCATGGTCTGCAGTTTCATGGCTAACTTGATGGCCTCCATTCAGAAGACCAGCTCCTTCATGGTGCTGGGATGTCAAGGAGGCTGGCAGCTCAGGCAGGCTGGGGTGGGAGGGAAAGGGGTGGAATCCCCACAGCTACCAGCCCTCGGCCGGGCTCCTAGCACCCCTTTACTCCCAGCCCCACTCCCCAGTGCTCACCACCACTCACAACCGCCCCC
>NW_009913821.1:22389-22858 GCF_000696875.1 Nestor notabilis | reverse complement strand
AACTGAATGAACTTTAAGGTCCATTCCAATCTGAACCATTATATGATTCTATGAAATACAAAGAGATCTTAATTTTTATCCTCTTTTCCTAAACATCTACTCCAAAACACTGGTTTGGATAGTTGTCCCAGTGTCTGACTCACTGTGGCCATTCTTGTATTTACGTAGCACCCAAAAAGGGGGGCATGGAAGAATAACAAAGACAAGTAAGCACAGTTTTATTCTGTTGGAAAGGTTGTCTCATGCGTGTGTTAAAATACAAATTTGAAACCTGCAAACACAGATGGAGAAGAAACTGATCTCCTAAAGATTAGGATCACATGCATCACATGATGAAGCAGCAACCAGACAACACAGACATCATAAAGGCCTGCAAAGATTTATTAAACAGCAAGCACTTGTGTAATATTAAATACTTCAGGAAGAGGAACATTTAAGCAGACTAATGAAGAGGATCAGTCAGATTATA
>NW_009913821.1:20644-22358 GCF_000696875.1 Nestor notabilis | reverse complement strand
GGGAAAGAGCCCAGAAATTCCTTTCCATCTCTGATTTCTCCAATTCTGTGAAATTCATAGATTTGTGGTAGCGAAGGCCCTAAAGAGTTTACAGTTGTGACTATGCAGACTGCACAGGCTGCAGTTCGGTTAAGACTCTTAAGTGTATGACTAAGAGTAGTCCTTCTGATTCAGACTCTTTGATATGAACCTAAAGTGAATTAAGTATGTGATGAATAAGAAAGGGATCACTTAGTTTGCAGTGGGCCATGTATTTGTCTGCTTTGCTATCATGGCAGCTGCTACAATTAACAGAAATTCTTGGGTCCTGAGTTAGCTGATAATCTTTCATCAAGAAAAGAAGAGTTTTAATAGAACAGCTTTATTTATCTTTTGATGTTATAACATATGCTGTCTGTGCAAAAAGTTGTATTTATAGGAGAACTCTCACACTTTCTAATCCATTTTGTATTTTTACCACTGTTCACTGCTTTTGTTTATTCAGATCAATGCTCTCTGCTACGATGGAAGATAAAAACCATTCTTTAAATCCACCCATCAAATACTAATAAAGTGCAGTCGGTATAATTGCTTTCAGATATATAACCCTTCATGGAAAGGGTCAGCAAACTCTTATTGAAATGGCATTGCTGAGAAGCCTGCAGTTTATCTTTCAGCAGGTAAAACTGAGTGTCTTTCTACCACAGAAAGCAAAGCCTTCCCCTGAGAAGCTGTCACCCTAGATTCACAAGGGTACCTTTTCACACTTAAAGTAGTGAAGACCAGCCTCTTCAAAACCCATGTGAAATGATACTTGGACCAGAGAACTGAGGAGACCTTCCAGAAACACAGTGCACTCTTCAAAATGCCCTGCTAATATCGCTGTCTCTTCTTATTAGGTGCCTTTGCCAGCTATGGGTGTAGTGGTTTGGCACAGGGAGGCAGTTCCTTAGGTGGACCCATGCCAGGCCATTTTCAGCTTGAGAAACCTTTAAGTTTCCAGTTTTCAGCTCCCAAAGAAATGCCATCACATGTTTTTGGCACAATTTCCCATTTGTGAGGAGAGCAGCTGTACTCCACAATACTCCAGATGCTTTCAAAGCACTAGCCCCTAGGCAATGCACTGGGCCAACCTGGTCCTGGAGCAACAGGAACGTGAAGCCTGCCTGAGAAGGAAGGGACACAGCTTCTAGCAGGACATGGCTGTCAGAAAGCTCATCGAATTATTTCTGTAGCATGTTTATTGGGCCATGTTAAGAAAGGGATGGGAGCCTCTAAGTACCCTGTACATGCAGCCAGGAGCAAGCAGACCTGAGGGTCTGGAAGAACAGCACTCAGGATGCCATCCCATACTTACCAACACCATCATGGTGTGTCTGTGGAAAGCTTCTACCAGCCTGATCCCGTCCACTCCCAGAGAAAAGATTTAGAAATACCCTATTTTTATGCAGGATCTCATTTTTACTCATAAAACCAGGAAAAGCTGAGTTGCATTTCTGAGACGAGAATCTCAGCTGTTGAAAGTGGGTGCTATGGACAGACAAGAGTAGGGGCTTTAAAGAAATCTCTGCTTTGTGGGATGAACCACTTTCAACTCTTGTAGGCTAGTATGGGATTTTCTATTCTGGTACACCCCAGGGGGACCTCAAGGCCCTCTTTGCCAGAGCCTTGACAATAAGCTCAATCAAACTTCCTACCCAAGCTGGGCATCCTTCTAATAAGCAGCATCTGCACT
>NW_009913821.1:0-20613 GCF_000696875.1 Nestor notabilis | reverse complement strand
GGAAGCAGGAATGTTTTGACAACCCATATCTTCCCTACCCCCTTTTCCCACCCTCAGACAGACACAAATCCATATCCTGAGGAAACTCACATACAAAGAAACACAAATAAATGCTGAATGTAATTCTCACTCGGAATTGGCCACCATCTCCATCATCAAGTTCCAAGATATAACCCTCCACTGGGTTGTGCGTCAAGGGTGGCATCCTCCAGGCCAATGTCACACTGTTGTTTCTGGTGCAACACTTCTCCAGCTGCAGCAATGGGACGGGTGGCACTGTAACAGGAACTGGGTACAGATTAGTGTAACTCTGTCCTTCCCCATCAATCTGTGCTGCAAGCAGTGTGGCTACTGCTCACCGCCCTCCCCTTGCAGGGGAGTCAATAGTCACTAGGAAAAGGGTCCATTCCCCTCCTTGAAACAAAAGGCAGTAAAAATGATATAACAAAACATCATTACTTGGTTAGACAAATCATTTGGCTGAAATACATAAGCAGAAACATACCTGGACATGCTTCTGGTGCCTCATAAGAACTACAGTCTGGGGACCTCATGTCTGGTTCCCCTCCCAGGGGTCAGTGGCTGCAAAAGCTTCTCACACTAGAGCACTTTGCTCCTGCTGTCCCCCAAAGGAAAGGGGAGCAATGGTGGCAGGAGGTGTCCTGGGCCACGGGGAGGCATGGGGGGTGCAGTGTTGCCAGGAAGCCCAGCTCATTGATAAAGAAATTGGATTATTAACCAACCTCCAAGCACAGCGGCAAGATAGAGCCTGAACTCCACCGATAGCAGGAAAACAATTCTTCACAATAGGGTTTTGGGGTTTTTTTAAATCTAATCTAATACCTCTCCCCCAGTTTTTAATCAAAACCACCTTGTATGTGATATGTTTATGGCAGCCATACTTAAAAGAAACAGTTGAAAAATATTAATCCATTTGCAAATTTTATCTAAATCCCTTGATTCAGATAGAAAAAGGAGACTGCTTGTGGCGCTCTGCTCTCAGAAACTACAGATGCAAAGTTATCTATTAACACGCCTTTTTAGTGATTTGCTTAGGAGAAACACCAGGAGACTGTTGACCAGACCAGCGTCTTTAAAATAAAAATAAACAGAGTAAAATATTCATTACACAGTGAAAATCCAGTCTTCTAGAGACATTTGGCATGTATCTTACACACAGTTGGAATTGCACAGGTTAAGTGGGGATGTAAGTGATGCATAGACTCTGCCGCATCTTCTGCCCAAGGCTGAATTTTACCAGTCAGGATCATTTCTGCAGAGCTCAACCATGTCTTACAAGGAGCTGAATGCTCTGAGCATTCATTGACTTAGCTTTTAACAATGTCAGTTTGCTCTTCTTTTATCTACTCTGCTTTGAGCCTCTAGTTTATTTTCCTCCCTCTTTCTGCGTGAGAGCTAAGCCCTTGAGCTGTTCCTTTCGTCCTATTTTACCTCTCTGGATAAAAGAGGACTGTTCGTGTTTTGTGTAGCAAGCAGTCTGTGGGAAAATGGATGCTACTGTGTGACATGGCTAAAGCTTCATCCCCACTTTGGCAGTGGCATGAAAATCAACATCACACATGATAAACAGTGCAGAAGCTACCGTGGCTTTCTGCTGGCATTATCCATCACTGCAGTGAATGCGGATGGTTGGTAGCCCAGAAGAATAACTGTGGTCTATTTTATTTATAAGTTAGCTCTTGAAGGTTTTTCTGTGAAAAGAGAAAAAAAGCACCTTGCTCCTATGCCTTGATATTTGATGATGATTCAGAAGGTGTCATAAATAAAAACCTGCTTGTTTTTCCACATGGAAAGTTCAGACTTTTCTCTAGGAGACAATGTGTCTGGAGAAGTTAACAGAAATGTGACAAGAGTCAAAAAAACCTGAAAATGAGGAGTTCAGAGGTAACGGGATTTCTTAAGTGAACCATTTTAAGACTAGGGTTTTGTCTGTGTTTGTTAGGTTCTCTGTGTCCTGTGATTGATGACCCTGGGAGAAGATAGGGCTGTATTCTCCATCCACACTCCTGCCACTTTGTCTAACCGGTTAACCCTTCCAGCAGGCATTCACTGGGTCCTCCCCATTTTGAGACTCCTCCTGGCAAAACTGGATGAAATCCTAATTCCCAATCTTTATAAAGTACAGAACACCCCATCACCTCTGAATAAACCACTAATCTCTACAACCTCCTGCAAAAGCCTCCTAGAAACACTGCCTGGAGGTGTTCAGGGACTGTTTACGTAAAGCACAATGAATAAAAAAGGAGCAGAATTTTTGGGGGAGGGTATATGTTTTAGGAGTCCCTTTTTACGGGACATATTCTAGGACTAGAATATGTTTTCATATGGTAAAGCGCTGTTGTTCCCACCTCCCAGGGGCAGTGTGAATTTTGGCCCTACATGTGAGAGTCACACATACTATGGGGAAGTTCCTGGGCTTCTTTATTGTGTCGCTGGACATTTAAATTTTTGTGAATAATCCTTATCAGCCTTCTGACCCCTTTGGGCTAGCACAACCTACAGTAGCTGAAGGAGAGGTAAGAAGCTCCCACCAGGCAGCTGTGCAGCTTAGCTGGATGGCGCTTGCTGCGGCTGCCCTTCTGCCTCCTCCCCTGGATGCAGATGGGCAGAGATTTGCCTTGATCTCAGACTCCCTCTGGGAGGAGAAAAGGTGAATACTTGTTGTAAAAGTCATAGGAAAGTGCAAAGCAAGTTGAATAATTGGGACACTGGCATATACTTCACAGTGAAGGGCAATGGGACAGGACTAAGAAAAGAAAAATACAGGCTGAGTGTCAGGAAAAAAAAGAAGACTCACATGTTAAATTACAGCGCTGTCCCACTTTTGTTTAACTAAAGGTCCTCTAGAGAGTTTTTGAAGGAAAATATTGAAAATATAAAGGGACAAATGATACTGCATTGGCACAGCAATATCTATTAGTGAGTTTGAATGATATCCTGCTATTTTAAAAGTGCTTCATGCACTTAGCTAGAAAATGTGATACTGATGTCTCATGTCAACTCAGCAGCTTCATAAACACATTGCTCAATGTCTCTCACAGCTGATCTCTCAGGATAGCCGGGCTACCCTAAGATGCTATCTGTTAATTGTCCTCTTGACAAGCAAGTTGTGCAAGGATGCCCTCCCCAGATTAATTTTTAAAGGATTAAATGCAGGGACTCTCAGAAACATGAAAACTTCAACCTTCTTCAAAACTGCCGTATGACCCTCTAATAGCCTGAGTCACTGCTGTAGAAAGTACCCTACAAATAGTGTTATAGAGAGTGAAGGAAAGACCACAGGCAAAGATCTGTGTCCATCACGCAGTGCAGCCAAAACCAGGGACAAAGCCTACAGTGGAACAGTTACTCTTTCATTATCAGGGCTGTGCAGCTCATGGCTGGAGAGGCAAAGATTTGCAACAGGAGATATGTCATGGACTGGTTTGCAGAAGAAGGAAGGAGTCACTCCTGACAAGGAGAAGTTGCACGTCAGTGGGTATTCAGAGGTGATACAGAGAAATAGAGACAAGCTATATTTTTTCCTACTTTGTACCTAGTCTCTGTTTTGCAACAAAACAAGGTTGCATGACAGTTCCAGCTGTTCAAACAGAACAAACCTGGAACATGTATTTGTCTGTGCCCACAGCTTGAACTGAGGAACTGTGATATACACATTGAGCCAGTCATCGAAGAGGACAGGAATTTTGTGCTAAGGCACTTGGAAAAAACAATAGAGAGGGGAAAACATGGACAGAGGAAAGGGATCTGGGAAAGCTTAGAATAATAGCAATTACTAGAGCTGTGTATGTGTCTCAGCCAGCTACCCTGGTGAGCATGGACTCTCACCAAAGGGCTATCAGTGAGACCCTTGGGTCAACATGACTGCTTAATTGTTACTTTTGCATCTATCATATTTCCGCACATTTAATTCGCTACCAGATTGCTTTTTCTTTCTGTAAAAAAGATCTTTATTTATTAAAATAAGCTTTAGATAAGGGCTTATAGAGAGTCCACCAGTGAGGTACATGAACAAGTCATCAAAGCAAACACAATGTGATTTGTTCTCATTTTCATTCTTCTTTGTCTACCACAGTGAATCAATGTTTACTTACAAGCATGCTTTCACTCTAAATGACCCATGCAAGCTCACTGAGGTTGAATGAGGCCAGAGTTTGAAAAAAAATATAGAAATTCACTCATGCACTAAGCATCAATAACAATAGTACAGACCCTATATTGCAAAGCTTTTGGAACAAAACAGCTTGCAGCTGGAAAAGCCACACTGGTCCTATTCTCCTAGGTTTCCCTAAAACTCCCTCTGCAGTCTCTGATGTCTTTAATGCATCCACTTTTCTCAGATGAACCAGTATAGTGACTAAATAACAATCCCCTTAATACCTGACATTTGGCAAAGACTGATGTCTTGGTGTGCTGGGGTAGGTAGGTTTGGAGAAAGAGGGGCATATGTGAAGGGACACACAGATTCTTCTTTGTGAAACTGGAGGCACAGAAATATACAATCCCGATAGTGATAAATAGCAAAACATCACCCTGCTTCTCCTCACAGTCAGCAAAGTGATGTTCCCAGTAAGTCTGGTGCTCACTGCTGAAATGTTGAGTACTTGTATTTCTAGATGCAAGACTCACTATGCATGAAAAGGTAATGCAGAGCTAGTTGAGGTCATGGAGGTAAAATGTCAGAAAAAAAAAGTGCCAAAGTTTCAGACTAAGTAGTTCAAATGCAGACAGAATCACTGACATAAACTGAAAAAAGTAAAAATACACCTTTACAAACTAAACAGTCCTCAATACCTATGAATGTAAACTCAGGACCAGTGAGTGGCTTGTTCTGCTTGGGCACACATTGGCTCAAGAGGAAATAATGCTGTCCCTTAGGCATCTTCAGGAACTGTGGCCAGGTTAATGCCATTTCCACCATTCTTTGCATGGTGTGTACACGTTCGCACCAGTTGTGCTGACCAACTGGATGGGACATGCAAAAGGTAGTCCCTGGTCAAGGCCAAGACAGATCAAGGAAAAGCCCTTCATGAGGGCTAATTGTTAAGGTGCCTCTGGGGAGCAAAGCCCAAGGGTGTTCAAGCAGACCTGTCCTCTCCTCTGCTCCTTAGATTGTCTAAGCTCAGAGCTTCACTGTGATCATATGATAAATGAGAGTGTAGCAAACAGCACTATCTTTCATAAAGCTTCAGTGAATCTGGCTCAATTAAAGTCTCATAAGTCTTCAAGCTTAAAGACAGATGAATGTCCAAAAGCCAAATACTTAAGCTGCTCTTACCTCAAGTGGCCTCTGGTTAATTAGCACTCTAACTGGACAGTTTAACTGCATTTTTATACATTTGGGAAGGACAGTGGTGGAAGATTAATATTAAATATATTGAACAATTAATATGGCCAACATGAAATATAAACCGATTTAAAGACAAGTGAAGACAGTATTCAAAGAAGTTTTACCAGTGATACTCTTTTTCTCTTGCCTCTGCTTTCCTGGCTGTCAACATGTCAAAGGAGCAGTTCACAGGTGTTATTTGAGTAACTTTACCACAGCCTGTTTATGCCAAGATGCAAACCATTCTCTGTGAGCAGACTTTGGCCCTTAACTCTTTATCCATTGTTTCTCCACATATTCATCTGCCAAATTATCCACCCTAATTACTTCATCTTGGGTCTCTTAGGTTCAGAATGAGGCCCAGAGAGAAGACATAAACTGAACAGAAATCTTTATGCTTGCTTGGAGTCAAAAAAAAAAAGCAAATCCGACATCACAACACGATTATCCTTAACTCATTCATTGACTTCTGGCAGCCTCTACTCTGTCACTCGATGTATAATTAAGGCTTGAATTAGCACTAAGGGAAGCTAATGGCATCGTTCCCAGGGACCACAATGGCCTTCAAATCTAGCTGGTCTATGGATCTATCTAATTCTGATGCAGTTCTCATCCTGCTCCATATAAAACCAAGCTCATTACAAGTGCATGCTGTTAGCATCTTTTTTCTTTGCCAGTGGCATTTACTGTTCATCAGCTTCTCCCTTTAAATACGTTTTAAAATCTCCTTTCCCTTTAGTGTGTCTCTTGGAATTACTCAGATACCTGGAATCAAGGAGAGGTTTAGCCATGGAACTACTTTCCCCTTGTGAATGTCTGCCTCATTATTTTTTTTTAAGCTGGGCACAGTTCACAGCACAGTCCACATATAAATCAAAGGGTTGGGGTTTTTTTTCCCCTATTGAAGCATATGTGTGTGTGTGTGTAATATTCATTTACTAATTCAGCTGCTTCTAACAAGATTGGGGTAATTTGGTAATTTGAACTAACTGTGTTAATTCAAAGAATGCTGTAAAATGGCATAGTTTCACGCAGCAATGTCTTTTTAATCTTCAAAGCTGATAAACAGCTCTCCTCTGAAGAATTTATCGATATTCTCAAATCTTTAACTGCATCTGGTATTTCTGCTGAGCTTGTTCAGTGAGGTGAGCACACCTCACTGTGTGGAGGAAACACCCAGTTATCTGAATTTGCTTGAAAACCTTTTACAACTATCCAGCAATTTCAAGACACTCCTTTTTCTTCCCTTGGTGCCCCTGTCCCTCCCAGCACCAACTTAACATGTGCATGAAACCCATTAAAAAATAAAATAATAAAAGCTCACCCCTACATTTCATCTGAATAAAATCCAGCTGGTGAATTGACTGCAGTAAAGGTTCACTGTCCAGAGTCAAGTCAAACTCAGCAGACACTTTTGGCTCCAAGGCTCCTTTGACCCACTGTTCCTGAGATACCTGAACGCGCTTGATTAAAGCATCTGAAATCTGAAAGAGAGTTATCAGGCTTATATATTTATATTATTCATAATGAAATGGCAGATGCACACAGTAGAAGTGACAGAATGCCTGGGAGATACAGCACAAACAAAGCAGGAACACCACAAAACAACAACTTAGATGGGATTTGGTTGTTTTGGGGTAAGGTCCATTTATGTTGCATCCTTTCATCTTGTCTTTTCAAAACAGATCTCATCTTAGTGCAGGAAAGTAAAAATCACATTTATAAAGCCTGTTAATATTGTCTTATGTTGCATGCCTCTGAATTCCACATATCTTCCTGCACTCTGATCTGCACAGTCTAGTTTTGCTCTCCTATTCAAAACGCAGTTGCACAAAGAGAGGCTTAAATGTTAGAGGGTCTCTCCATTCAGTACAGATGATTCAGTGGATGAAAGCTGAAAGGAATTTAAAAAATCACATGGGAAGAAAGGTGTATATTTCTTACAGTGAGGGTGCTAAGTTGTCAAAGAATATGATGGATTTTCTATTATCACATCAAAACTGAATTTCATTTTTAAAGCTTTGCTCTAGCTCAGCCCACAGACAACTAAGCCAAACGTCAGTCTAAGGTGATTGCAGTGGACTCTTCTGGAAGTAAAATTCTGGCTCTGTGAAAATCATGAGCTCAGCTGCCCTTGAATTCAGTGAAGCTGCCATTTGGATATCTGGAGACCTTCCCAGTGAGCTGCCTGTAAGTCACGGGGAGCAGAATTTTCTTCTGGCTAGGTCAAAGACAATTTTTCTTTATCACAGGAGTTCAGATACCTTTTCTCATTACTGTTACTGGAAGACAATTCTGTTTGAGCCCCTGCATCAACAGCTCCTAATCAGTCTGTGCAGTAAGTGGAGGAGCTTCTCACAGCATTCTTACATCCTTGGAGTCACTTACTGGGATGCTGGATCCCTGAGCTGTGTTCAACATACTGGCTGCAGGAGTAGTTGCTCTAAGTAATGCAGTGCCTCAGTGTTTGCTGATTGCCTTGAAAGCATCATCAGATAAACCAGGAGAAGGTGATGAACCCACAAAGGTACAGGTTACACGAAAAGTAAGCTGAAGTGCAAATAAAGCAGGTATCTAGCCAACATGTAGATAAGACCAACATGTAGATAAGACCTAAAGGTTTCATTTGTCATGCAGTATCCAACCGACAGCCTGCTAAAATCTGTGTAGTCTTGAGATTAATATACACCACACATTCCCCACTCTTGATTGAGACTAGATGTGACAGTAACAATCAATCTGGAGTGCTAATAGGTTTAAGTTGGCTAATTCTCATCCTGTTTTTTAGGGATGCAGTGATAGCCCCCAACACTTATGCATTCATGTGTGCAGTGTGCCCTGTTCAGCTGACAGCCATGTGCAGATCATTTTGTCTGATGTGCCTTTCTTCTGAGGCAATTAATAAGGCAACAAAACTAACAGGGCAAAATAAAATAATTAATAAAAATAATATCATTAATTAGGCAAAATAATTTATTGGGTAGTAAAACTGTTACGTTTTACCTCATCAATAGACAGTTTCACTGCTTGCACCTAAGAAACAATATCCTGCAAACTAAGGCAGCTGTTGGCTAGGCCATATTTTGCAAAGAGGGGGTACCTGGATCTTCCAGCTACAAGACAGGTTTTGTTGCCCTGTGAGGTGCAACAACCCCAGTAAAGCAAAGCGGTGTGACCGCTAACTCCACACCTTGGTCAGAGCATGGCTGTTCAAAATCATCCCTTTGCTGGGACATTCATGCAGCCATCAGGCTACCTGACAATACTAACAGGAGTTAAGGTGAACCTGCCTCAGCAGTGGAAGAGGCGAATTAGCAAAGCCACCCCTTTTTAGATTTAACTTTAACATCTTGTCTTTTTCCTCCCCAGAACATCAGAAAGAAAAATACCTGTAAAAACCCAGAGGGATCATTTTCTTTGATAACTTCTAGGCAGTACTCCATAAGCCCTGTTGACTGACGTAGCTTCAGTGTACAGTGATTTATCTGGTCCCAAACAACCTGGAAAACAAGCATCAGTACAGTTCTGATGACTGCCTGAGCTTACAGTGAATTGTGTAAGATTATTTCAGAAGAGACAGCAAATGGAAGAGTGTGTTAAAGCTATGCTTAATTTAGCTGCCATATGGCCATTGCCATATCTCCATCAGCTACACTCACTCGCTCTGTATTATAAATACCGATAATTAGCTTGGCAAAACGTTGTGCACAGGGAATCTTAATTTTCAGAGCAGATTAATTGCTCAAAGATCAGGCTTGCTTGGGGCAAAAAGAGCACAGAACATGTTTTTGCATCTGCAGTATTCACATTTAAAATCATATTTTCACTAAAATCTGAGCTTTTAAAAAATCCTTTGCTTAAAAGGCAAATATTATAGAGAATAAGTGCACGTGTGGTTTCTTGCAGATTATATTCTACTGTTCTTTTCACAATTCACCATTGATCCTGCTCTGCTTAAGAACACATTGCTGGGATTAAGAAATAAAAAAGGCTACATCTCAGTTTTCCAAACTTTGGACCTGATTCTGGTGCCACATGGCTGTAGACTAGGCCTAATAGCACTGCATTCAACAGCACAAGTCCTGACAGGAATAAACTGCAGAATGAGCTGCGCTGTTAGCGCTGTCCCCCAAGTGTTGGTTCTTGTTAAGTATGGGTGTTTTTAAATGCTGATCTCAGGTAGATTTTATTCATTGTTTGACATGTTAGATATTTCACTTCAATTTCTCCTTCTGTCTTACATACTATTATTGTTACTGGCACTGTAATACCTCAAAATCACATATGCAGTTCAACATTTCAAGAAATGTGTCTATTTAAACATTCTTGGCTGACACTTCGTTCAACCATTTATAGCTTTCTCCTCCCCACCACTCTTAATGCATTCCTTTAATATCTTTTGAGTGGCACATGGATTTCTGGAGATGGCTTGCCTCAATTTCAAAGGTTTGAAGAGACATCAAAATCCCAACATTTTACTTGGGCGGAAGGTCCCTGAATCCAAACCACACACCGGTTTCACCCTCAAAAGATAGCCTCAAACCATCAAATGAATAAAGACTGATGGCATGATTCAACAAACTGCTGGAATACACAGCTCATTCTAAGTGTATAAATTATTAAGTTCTATTAAACTGCTGAACTGGAACCTGCTAAAAGACTTTAGGATTTGGTCACTAGGAATTTTCATAGTGTAAAGGACACAGTAACAAAAGGTATCATCAGCTGTGCTCAGCTGGTGAGAGTTATGCTCACCTTCAGCTTGTGCTCACGTTCTTTGGTCACCTTTGTGAGCAGTTTTGCTTTCTGTCGCGTTAACGCATCAACCAAGGCATCACACTGGGCGACAAGGCAGGCTTCATAATCCAATCCATTCTCCTAGAATAAAGTGAGAGTTATGCTCATCAAAGAAATCGTATTTCACATCTTAAGCTTTTGCTCATTCTTACCTGTTTTTCTATTCAGAAAAGATTTCCTTTCAAGATCTCAGCATTTTGCTGCCTTGCTGATTTCATTACAGCTGTACCAGTAATAGCTGCATGCTATAAAACGAAACAGGAAGATGCTATGCTACAAATGGGCTCATTTAAAAACTTGATTTACTAGCACTTCCCAGACAACAGAAGTAGTACAACATAATGTAAAAGCTAAACGTAACTGTTCTGGGTTTGGCTGTAGCAGTTATTTTTCTCCTTCTTAGTAGCTGATGCAGTGCTGAAACATATACATACACAGTGCATACATATATATAAGAAGAATCTGCCCCATTCTGTTTTAATCATCCCACTGTAGCAACTTCGAAATCACTGGCTCTACACCACGGCAATTAGAATAGAATTATGAATCTGGTCTACAGGTTTATTACAAGGAAATCAATGAGGTATAAAGCCTTGAGATTTGTATACTGCTTCAAGTACTCTTTTAAAAATAGCTAGCACTTGGCAGCGGAGACATGTATTTGATCAGATTTAAAAAAAAAAAAGGAAATATATGGCAGGTTTTTATTCATATTGTGGTCAAACTCTTTGCTAGGCAGAGGCCAGCATGTGAGGTATACAACACTGAGCTTTGAGTAGCTGGGTATCACTCATCATTACATAAACCCCTGTCCTATCAATGGGGAACAAACCACGCTACCACAGAATCCCATGCTACAAGGTACTGATGATACTACAAGGTGCTGAGCTGTTCCTCCTCCCAGGGATGCTTTTTTCTGGCCGTGGAACTGATGTTGTAGTTCTTATTCGGGCGGGGGGGGCTCTCCCTTGCTTCCTCTGCTCATGAGACTAGAAGAATGAGAAAGCTTTCAAGCTCCTCTTCAGAGGAGATGTTCAGTTTCCTATCCAAATGCCAAATGGGAAAAAAAAAAAAAAAAAGCAGCACTAAATGTGAGAAGATTTTAAACATGTGCAGAAGGAGAAGCAGCTCTGTGGTAAGCCATCACACCCCCTTACTCATTACTACCCCTTAGCTCTTTTATTTATGTTTTCCTCTCCTGTTCAATTGCTTTGTCTTCATTCTTTTGAGAGCAAAATTCTCAGCACTGTGTTCACCTCTCTCACTGCAATCCATGCATGCCATTCTCCAGCTGAGGGATGCAGGGTCGCTCTTCCCTGAGAGGCCCTCATCGCAGTCCTAGACCTGCCATCAAGATGGATGGGGGCCGAGGCACCAGACAGCTCAGTTACTGTTCACAGGTTTGTCTTAGACTCTTCCTGTTTGCATCTCTCCCTCCTCGGCTTTTATCACACCCAACTCCCCCTTAAGCCCATTTCCATCCAGCTACCCTTGAAGTGCAGGTTTGCGTACAGGGCCTGAATTAGTCGATGGCTATAGTGCATAATTTCCCTCCTCATTTTCTATTCACACATCAAACATTTGGCGATGTGCCTCTTCAAGTGAGAAAGGATGAAATTGTTACAGCAGATGGGAAAATGTGAAAATCAGATCACAACAGCAACAAGGAGGAGCAAGGAAACAACAGGGGCAATGAGGAACAGGCAGCTTCTTAAAAGAAGAGACCAAAAGATTTAAAAGTGACCTCAGAAAGGAGAAGGGAAGGAAGAAAGTAGAAGGAAACAACAGGTCTGCAAAGCATGGAAAAGAAAAGTAGATTATGAATTTACAAACTGCACCCGGCAACATAAAAGCACAGGTCCCTGTAGCTGTGGCAAACTCAAGAGAGGAAATAGAGTACAGATGGCCGGCTGGTCTGCTGTGCATTGAGACAGGATAATAAAACATACAAATTACTCACTCATTTGTGTAAGCATATATTTTAAAGACATTTTTGCTGAGGGGTAAATGTGTGTGTGTGTGTTAGGCAACCATCGTAAGACTTTTATTAGAAATAACTTGCTCAAAGATACATGATTCTGGGTATAAATCTATGCATGAAGGCTACACCTATTCCTCCCTAAGTAACAGTCCAAGAACTGGTTTTTTGGTCCAGATGCCAAAAGGCACAGGTCAGCTCACGGACAGGTCTAAACCATTTCACCTCAAATAGTGTGGTTGTACCAAACCTGCCTACCAGGAGCATTCCCTGATATGTACTGTCACCAAATGCTGCTTGAACATCACCTGGGAAGAGTGCAATTCGCCATGGGAGAAAACCATGGCAGGGAGCTCATTAAGGGTTAAAGTGTGTGGCTGATGGTCTCAGAGCTCTGCCCAAGCCTTGTTTTACTTACAAATACATATGCAGCTGATTAGTCCTGCTGTTTCGGCCTGCTGAAATTCCATGTCCTCACTCAGACTCACAATGGAGTCTGGTTCAACATGTGAGGGCCAGATTCAGCTTTGTGCCCAGACATGCCTAAATGTCAGTGGGTGACAATTGCGTCTCCTGAGTTCTCTTCTAGTGATCAGCATTAAATAAATGGCTTGGTCTTTTGATCTCATTGTAGCAGCTCCCTTGTGCAGAGCAATTTGGCAGTGATTTTATTGAAACACTTTAAAGGATTTTACAGCATGGTCATAAATAGTCATAATAGACCACCTTTAGGTTTCAGGAGGGAAGAATACATTTTTAATAGAGCTAGATGACTCAAAACAAGATTGGTGATAGACTACTGTTTTGGATGAGTTATTCCATCCTAAATTAGCTGTGCATATCTATAGGAAGAACTGCTCTCTAAAGATGTCTATCTTTCTCCTTCGACAATGAAAGAAGTCTAAATGACTAGGTTAGATCAGCTACATAACTTTTAAATAGGTAAAGTCAGTTGAGAGAAACCTTACACTGTGTCCAAAACATGGCATGTGACAGGTATGAGTTGATGGCTTCACACTGGTTTCTTTGAGTTAGATGTGCTTTTTTCCCCACCAGTTTCTCGGTCTTGGTTTGTTCCCTTTCTCACATGTCCACAGAAGACTGTGAGGGTGGGTAGCTATGCTGCCCTGTGGCAACCTGAGAGCTTGGGCAGCTTTTGTGACACGAATTCATCATCAGGAGTGTTAAGTGGAATATTTTAATAATTAAATTCTAAAGAAATACAGATTTTTGAACTTCATTTTTTCTGTTACTAGCAGGCACAAGACTTGCTTGTTGATTGAAGATGAGTGAGCACCAGAGAGAGCATATTGTAGAGCAGATGATGTATATCCCACAAAAAACCCACCACCACAGAGCACCGCTACTGGGGATAACAAGTGTCCTCTCCTGGGCACTGTGCAGCTCAAACTATGGTGGCGCATTCCCAGCTATGCTCTGCAGGGTCAGAAGGACCTTGAGGATCATCTGATCTATAGCAGCGACAAGTCTAAATGTGGTTGAAAACAGGACATGTTTCGTTTTGGGTTTGTGCCTTTAATTACTGCATTCACCATGAGCCCTTTTCTGACTATGAAAGCTGGACAATTATAGGCATGAAAATACCTTTTACTTCAATAAATGACCACATAGATTTAGCAGCATTTGTTTCTTCTATTTTCGACTTCCTACAAATACCCTAATATACAGGTTGATTGGATTTTGTCCAGAAACTAGTACATTTTTAGAAAATGGAAGATGGAAAACAAGTAGTAAATTTTGAACGTGTTAAAATAAGAACTTATCCTAAATGCCCAATTCAAGCAGTTTTAGCCAGGAAGAAGTCCAGACACATGACCGATGGATTCAATCAAATACTAATCAACACAGCTTAAATGTCCAGTATTGAGTACCAGCTTCTTGCAATAAACAGCAAACAACTTAGAAGCTAAGAGGGGCTTGCAGGCATTATTTGATGAATAATTTGCCTAGCAAATCCATTCAAGAAAGGTTAGATGATTCCAGGAAATATGAGAATAGCACTGGAGACAAAGTCATCAAATGAATTATTCACTCAGTTCTATTGATTACTGTATTATGAAAACAGCTAATATTCTGCAGTTACCTGGATCTGCTGCAATAAATTTTTCAGCTGAACCAGAAATTCTTTTGCTTCCTTTGCTTTATCTGAAACACCATTTAAAGCCTGAGACAGCTGTGCCTGCAAGGGAAAAAAAAAAAAAAAAAAGAGAGAGAAAAAAAAGGAAAAATTAGAGATAAAATGCAAATGTGTTTCTTACTAATCCTTGGGTTTGATGATTAATAATGTGCTAAAAGGCTTACTTGGTGTCGCTTGTATTCTTAACGTACAGAGTGTTTGTGCTAGAAAGGAATAGTTAAAATTTTTATTGTAATAAAATTTAATAAAGGTGAAATTTGCATGTGGAGGCAATCAAGTATTGTGTCTGCACATTCCACTTTATTGCAGTAACTTGGTAAGTCAAAATACCTTTTTATAAGACAGCTACCCACATATATAAGGAGATAATAGTCTTACACTTACACAGTAGCATCTGTCATGCTGAAAAATCCCCAAGCGCTTTCCAAAATGTCACTTCTTTTTTTTCATCAAAGCATTAATTCTTTCTAAATGTGGTAGACCTTACCAAATTTGAGATACGCTATAGGACTTCAAACACAAATCTGCATTTTCAGACTTCATAGTAATGTCCCTTTGGGGCTCTATTTTCATATGCTCCAGTCCAACTAAAGAGCGGATATTTCTGGAGAAGTTGGAAAAAACCCTTCCTCTTAACTTTTTACATACGGAATATGTCTTTTGTAAGTACACACTGAAGACCTATGCTCCCCTTTCCTCAGCTGGCACCTGAGATCCCTAAGGCAAACCAGAGGCTTCTCAATGCACTTCCAAGACAGGAAGGAAACAGAGGTTCTGCCCCTGGCAGACCCAGAACCACCATGGTCTGACCGGAGTAGCCCTGATGCAGCTTCCCTGGAAATCTGGCTGCTATTACAGAAACCATATTGCTTGTCAGCCCATGGCAAGCCCAGATTCAGCATTTCTTCTCTACGCAGGTATAAGTGACCAGATAGGTCCCATTGTGAGTGTCCTGAGGGTTTGACACTCTGTGTTGGTCTACCTCTCAGGCAGACCTGGCAACTACCAGATTGCCAATGCCCAGTTAATTATCTTTACCAAACAGATACAATAACTGACAGCCAGAAATGGAAGATGGAGTATCTTTGCTATCATCAGGCTCTCAGAAGTTTGCCATCTCTTGTTTCCTTAGGACTAGAGTGTGCCTTGAGACAGACCCTTGTAAGTAAGAAGGCACAAAGGTTATGAGACTCCAAGAGGAGACCTGATTGAAATTCAGTAAGTCGCCACTCGTTCTCTGCTTCCCTCTTGCTCCTGGAAAGGAGTAAATCACTTCACCCCTGAAAATGGCACAGCTCACTTCTTCAGGTTGCCAAAGTTTTGAGTTTACCTCCTGGCTGAATGTCTGCCACTCATCCTTCCCTTGAGCTCACTCACTCACTCACGCAGGACAGCAATGAACAGACCCTGGCAGCTCCTCGTGGGCATTTCACACCCAGCTCTGAGGCAGGCAGCCTTATGCAGGCTGAGGCACTGCCTAACCCCTCACGCCTCTCTGGCAAGTGGGTACTAACCCTGAGTGGGAGCTGGGACTGAATTAGAGAGAAAGAAGCCATCCCAGGGTTTTTTGCTCATATTCATACAAACTTTGGACTTTTAGCCCAGTGGTAGGTATTACATTTGTGCTATATTTGAAAACAAAATATTTACTACAAAACTTTAGTACAACTCATTTGTAACAAACATAATGGGAGGACACATTACTGCGTCTGTTTCTCAGTACTTGCGTATTTTGCATTGTCTTAAACAAACTCTTGTCACTGCACAAAAATATAAAGCCATGATCTTTGGTATGAACACTACTGGAGATCACCAAAGCAAACTCCAGGTACTTGAAAGAGTCCCAGTCATGACTGGGGAGGAAGTGAGAAGGAAATAGGTGGCAAAAGCATGATATGCTCTGCCATTGACTGGCCCAGCCAAACCGGAGGCAAGGGATCCTTTCTTTCAAATCAAAACCAACGTCTGGTCAGATAAAAGTAAAACTGCCCCTTTTCCCACATCTACCCTAGCTCTCATGTTATCTCAAAGAGCGTTTCACCAGATACAAAGAGCTAAAAGCAGTACGTGGGCATCACAGCAGCCATAGAAAACTGAATCACCATAGACAAATTGTAACTGGCATATGTACTGATGGCAATTCACGCAGTCATTCCTGGCTCCCAGCACGCTCACAGCACTCCCAGCGCAAAAAGCTGCAATAGAAACGCAACAATGTCATTGTGCAAAGGGCTCATAAGTGAATTGCTGTGTTCATTAAAACCTGTGGTTGCAGCATGAAGCTGAGGAGAAGACCAGATCTCCATTTGTGAAACCCACTTAGAGATAATAGCCTTGTTTTTCCAAGCATTTGTAACGGATACCTTACAAAGCAGTGGAATTTAGTCATGCACTTCCCATTAAAATCAAATGGAGCTACATGACTAAGCCATCAGTAAACCAACAAAGCCATACAAAATGCCCTGTACCCTCAGAGCAATCTTTAGTACTGCAGAAATATTTACTGGAAGCCAAACTGAAAAGTTACAAGCTCCACTGACTGTGCCAATTAATAACTCCTGACAAACAGTATTCTACCCAGCGTTATCTTTACTTGAATACCTGGTCTTGGAACAAACAATGTGGATGCTGGAGATGGATACCAAGTTTCTACTTCTATCAAATACAGGAAAGCACAGAGAGATAACAAGGGTGAGTAATTAAACTCAGATGGGCATGGAAGACAGATGCTTCCTTTGATTTTAGAAAATCAACCAGATAATGCCCATGTCCTTTTTCAACCGAACAGTTCATGCTCATTTAACTTGTTTTCCTTCCATCTCTCTTTAGCAGCAGATTACCTATTGATTAGATAAGATCACACTGGCGCTGAATTCTGAAACAGCCCACATTTTGGGGAGAATACAATTCTTTAGGCCAGCATATAATAGCAAGCATTTGGACTCCAATACTTGCCTTCGATCGCCTGCCTGTTGCCCTTCACAAATTTACCCAGCCATGGCTTTTTTTCAGTGTTTCAATAGATAAATATATTTTAGCTTTGCCCAATCTAAATGGGTAAAATGGGACCACTGTCTGAAGTGTGTCCACTATCTGAAGCTGAAATGTGTCCACCATCACTTCTTTTATTGGTAGGTCAAGAGGCCTACCAACTTAAATCTGGCAACAGTGTCACTGTTCTTGCTATGAAGACATAAAAGGACTTATCTTTGGAAGAAGACTTACACAGTTTTACTTGATAACCTTAAACTGGTGGTCCAGATGCACTTTTCATGCAAGTGAATGTAATAAAATCCATCTAAGTTAGTGGATTTTCATAATTTTATGCCATTGGAACCCTGTTGTTATTTTACATCATTTCTAATTTCTCTGTAAGACAAGTTACATACAGCAGCATTGTGGGGAACCTGCACCATTAACAGGAACCAGTCAGTCCAGTTCAGCTTTCATGCCACACTAAAGCTGAGGGTAAATGACCATTTCATGGTGAGACACTGGAACAGGTTGCCCCAAGAAGCTGTGCCTGCCCCATCCCTGGCAGTGTTCAAGGCCAGGCTGGATGAGGCTTTGAGCAACCTTGGCTAGTGGAAGGTGTCCTTACCCATGGCAGAGAGCTGGAACTAGATGATCTTTAAGGCCAGTTCAAGCTCAAGCCATTCTATGATCCTATGATTTAATTGCATGGTCTGCAGCACTGTACAGACAAGGCAAATCACTCTGCGATTTGCCACTAGATCACTATAAAATGCCCAGACAAAGTCAAACAGTTTGAACAAAGGGCTAACCCAGAAGAGGAATGGAAACGGATCCTGTAGCTGAAGGTGAGCAAGGCTTCTCGAAAAGCAGCTCCACAGTCAGTAGAAAAAAAGTTTGAAGTTTGCGGTTGTGGGATGAAACTGAGAGGGGGGAAAATGGCTCAGCAGCCCTTCTTAGGTGAAGAATACCAGCCTCTGGCCTCAAAAGGAGTTAAGCAGGTGCTTATCAGCTGATGGTGAACAACTGTCAGTCTGTCAGATCTACTGAGCTAAGAACACTCATGGACAAGCCCTTCCAGCTGTCTCTACCAGCTACACTTGGAGCACCTGGAAAGAACACATAAAAGGCGAATTACATTTGGCGTACCATTCAATGTAAGTAACTTATGGTTTGGCCAAAGTAACTACAGGTAATAAACTTGTAGAAATTACTGTGCTTGAGAACTATTTCTAAGCAGAAGTATGTAATTCTCACACAATTTATCCGAATGAATGTGAGCTGATGATTTAGGCTGTCTGGCTATACAGTTCCATTATACTTATTTTCTTCTAAGCACATTGCTCTGGGAAAAGTAATATTCACAAGAGCACAATTTTAGAGTTCCCAAATTAGTTAATTTTGAGTAATTTTTTCTTTCACTAGATTTTCCACATTCATTGAGTCTGTAAATCAAGAGAAAATCACATTCTGTGTTACACTAGTTCCAGAAAAAAAATACCCACCAGAGTGTTGTTCATTCTTTTGACAATATTTGACAGTAGGAAAGAAAGAAAATTACTGACTCTGAATTTTGATTACACCAGAGTTTACCACGTTGTTCAAAAAGGCATCAAACAGTTTAACTTAAGGTAGACCATAATACAGCACAAGCTGATCTCTCACACTCTCCAGAACAGCAGCCACACTTGAACAGTGAACTCAGTCCCTGCTCATTGAAATAACTCTGCTCCAAAGTGGGTTCTGCCATTGGCATAACCATCAATAGCTATGATTTCACAACCTGCTCCATCTGGCTCCTTCTTCTCTGCACAAATAGCCATCATGTTAGGGAGGAGATGGCTGAGCCCTTGGCAGAGCACTCAAACTGAAACATGTCCTGAAGACGTTTGCTTTCTCAGATGGACAAACTATGCAAATAATCCCACGAGGCATATTTTTAAAATCTTAAAAATCAGAAGTCAACTTTTTGCCTTGCCAAATGTCTTAGCCCAGATGTGCTCAACCACCCCAAGGCTGAGGGATCACGAGACCACTCTTTATCTCATCCTCTCCTGCAGCATCTGAAATGATCTCTTGGTGCTTCCTTTACTGCTAACTGCAGCAGGAAGTGAGAAGGTGGTAATCCTGTGGGCAGCAGCACTGGCCAAGTGCCCTTTGCCCAGCTGTGGAGGAAGTCCTTTCCCCCCAGTGCAGCAGGATGCTCCAGAGGACTGCTCTCAGCACTCAGGTGTTGCAGTCCCCTCTGTACATTCACATGTATTAACTAATCACTTTTCCAGAGGCCACCATTCTTAGCCAGAGAAAGCAACTTCATCCACTCTTTTAACATCTAAAAGCATGTCCTGCTCTTCATTCAGATGGTTGCAAGGTCTTATCTTTAACAAGGAGAGCGTGGCCAAGTGACCCAGCAGCTCTACCAGACCTCAGCAAAGCTCTTGTGTGGCAAAGCAGCTGGCTCCAGTGTCTCCCCAGGGGCTCCAGGGAAGGCTAAGGTGCATCATTTTCAGGGGAGCATGAATCAGACCATGACATTATGTGAATCAGAGAAAGCTTTACTTGTTCCCAGACCCCATTCACCCTACGATTCCTTACTCATCTTTGTGTCATGAAGTTCCCTCCACCCACTCCTCCTGACCTCTTTGGGAACTGAGTGGGAAGTAAGACCTCTTTGAGGCCCAGGAGACAGCACGATATGCCACGATCCTCCTTATCATGCTTTCCTGCCTAAAATCCTTGGGTGGTTCTGGACACTCTCCTTCCTTGACATATGGTGGGAAACGGTTGCGGCAGCTTGCACTGAATACTGGGTGAAAGGGAGGTGGTAAAAGGAAGAAATGTCCATCCCATCTCCTCACAGACACCTGCTGCCACCTGTGAGAGGACAGGATGGCCAAGAACCCTGTGGAAGGCAAACAAGTCAGTGCAACAGACTCGCTAATCCCAGGTGTCTGCTTGAGTTCTGGATGAGCCTAAAATTTGCTGGCTAAGGTGAGGCCAACACGGGAGGGAGCCTGTGGGTTTTCTAACCATGAACATGGGCAGCAGGGTCAATGGGCAGTCAAGGAGGACCAGAGACCTAAGAGCACCATGCCAAAGGGAGAAAAGTCAGGGAGAGTGATGGGTGTGAAGTAGCCTTATGTCCCACAAACCCCAACCTGACGTTAGGGCACCGGCTCCTCCCGGCTGGCTTGGTGGGTCTCACCTTGTGTTGCTTCCACATGGCGCCCAAGGGTTTGACGTCGTGCTTGCCGTGCTTGCCCTCCTCCAGGCACTGGTAGCACACGGGGCTGCGGCAGCTCACGCAGTACATGCTGTAGTTCTCCAGGTCGTGCTCGGCGCACGTCGGCAGTTTGC
>NW_009913820.1:43185-59324 GCF_000696875.1 Nestor notabilis | reverse complement strand
ATCCCACTGTCCATGTCACTGACAAAAATGTCGAACAAGGCAGGTCCCGACACTGATCCCTGAGGGACACCATTCGTTACTGGTCTCCAACTGGACATTGAGCCGTTTACCACAACTCTTTGCATGTGGCCATCCAGCCAGTTCTTTATCCACCGAGTGGTCCATCTATCAAATTGATGTCTCTCCAATTTAGAGACAA
This sequence comes from Nestor notabilis, assembly GCF_000696875.1. Taxonomy (NCBI): domain Eukaryota; kingdom Metazoa; phylum Chordata; class Aves; order Psittaciformes; family Psittacidae; genus Nestor; species Nestor notabilis. Next base: position 59,125 of record NW_009913820.1, on the reverse strand, counting down.
GGATGTTGTGTGGGACAGTGTCAAATGCTTCGCACAAGTCCAGGTAGACGATGTCAACTGCTCTGCCGCTGTCCATCTTGATACGCTGTCCATTTTGATACAATTGACAATAAGTGTAATGTTAGTGTATGAGTACTCTTTTATAGATAATCTGTAAGCAGCCTTCAAATGGGCCAGGATTTTAGAGCAGTGCAAATTTTACCGAAATAAAAAGCATAGTTTAATTTTGATGAATGGAGTAGCAATTTTTATACAGCTAAAAGAAATACACCACATACTTTGTGTTGGTCAGATACAGATAGGAACTATATATGTAATAATAATAGATCAATTAAAAAAATTACATATTGAAGACAATTATAAGCATCACTTTCACATGCTCACACAGTTTGCTGTGGCAGCCTAAAATATTTTTTACATCTTTATCTCATGATGCTCAAATTGCTTTATCATCACATGAGGTACAGCTGCAAATTCAGACAGGCCTATCACTGTATCAACCATGATGGACTCCAGCCATACTGTCAGATGCCAAATTGGTAGTCAAACACTCCCTACAGACTGGATGTGACAGTTACTACTTGATCCAAACGATCTTTAATTGTCATGTCACAGCACAGTTATCATGCAAAACTTGGTAGAGTGCTCTAACTTATCATTTTGTTTGGCATAAAGCACTGCCATTATAGTTTGCTACTGTTGAAATGTGGGTATCAGGTGTCACTTTTATTTTCTCCCAAACAGCTGATGATTGTGGGCACCAAAGCTAGCAGCATGCCCTGCTGCAAGGGCCATTCAGCATATGCTGCCTCAGTGTCACATGCATAGAGGATTTCTGCAGGTTAATCTTTCTTGCAAACTCTTGTTTTCATTAAGATTTCAGTAGAGTGGCACAGAGCAGATCCTCCTTGAAACTCTGCTAAGGCACATGAGCGGGTGATTGGTGACAGTTAACATGGCTTCACTAAGGGCAAATCACACCTGACCAATTTGGTAGCCTTTTACGATGGGACTACAACATTCATGGATAAGAGAAGAGCAACTGACATCACCTACCCGGACTTGTGCAAGGCATTTGACACTTCCCTGCACTGCATCCTTGTCTCTCAATTGGAGAGACATGGATTTGGCAGATGGACTACTCAGTGGATAAGGAATTGACGGTCACACTCAGAGTTGCGGTCAATTGTTCAATGTCCATGTGAAGACCAGTAATGAGTAGCGTCCCCCAGGGGTTGGTGTTGGGACTGATCTTGTTCAACATCTTTGTTGGTGACATGAACAGTGCCAGTGAACAGGGATTGAGTGTGCTCTCAGCAAGTTTGCTGATGACACTAAGGTGTGTTGTACATGATCTTTAAGGTCACTTCCAACCCTAACCATCATGTGGTTCTATGATTCCAAGCTGTTTAGCCTTACTGTTAAGGTCCATCATCATCACTGTGGCAGAGTAAACAAGTAGCTTTCTATTTTTATGACTCGGTCAAATGCATGCTTGAAATTTTCTGCCTGTGCCTAAATGGGTGGAATGTATCAGGTAAGTACCAAAGAGAGTAATCCTTAAGACTCCCTTGTTACCTTGCCATTATAGGTGGGTTTGCCCTGGTGCATAAGATTTTGGCATATGTCTGCTTCTTCTGGGTTTACCAGTGAATACCAGACTTTAGCAGCTTTGCATCAAGCTGACATTGTGGAAAGAACAGTTAAATAGCTTTAATACTTCATGTTACAATTACCAGCATGTTGTGAAATCTCATTCTCATAAAACCCACTGTGATTTTTTTGAAATATAACAGTTCATGAACAGCTCTTTGAAAGGTGACCAGCCAATCTACAGTTTTTCCCCTTTCAGTAGACAGTAGAAATTAATAACATCACACAGCTCACAAAGGTTATAGCAAAACATTACAAATTTTAAGTGAAATATCAGACCAGCCATTCTAATGTGTCTCTTGATGACTTCCTCATCCCTACTACTTGGCAATAAGCAATTAAGGATTTTGTTCTTTCAAAAACAAGTGCTCCACACTTCAGAAAGTTGCAGTCTTACACAAAGTATGAAGAAAAGCCTTACTTAGAAAGACACTACTTGGATTAGTATTTCAAATGAGTTTCTAATGTTTCATTATTAATATTTCAGATAACGGTGTCTGAAAGGCATGAAGTCAAAAGGCCAGGAGTTAAGTACTGCTGCTAGCTAGATTCAGACAACAGGTTCTAAATATAGCACTTAAATTTCATATGGTGCCTCCTGTCATGTCAACAGCCCTTTATGTTGGAAATTACTATTCTAGGGAAGAAACCAAGATAAATACTCACTTCCATTTTTGGTAGCCGCTGTTATTACTTAACACAAAATCCAAAATTTTTTCTTACAAGACCACACATCCAGTTTCAATTAACTAAATTCCCTATAAAGGCTTACACAAGCATTAAGTAAGAATCCACTTGTTTCTGTCCCACATTGCTAAATGAATGGAAGTGCCTTCAGCACTTTAGGATAAGGGCTATTTTATCGTGACCATTAAGGGGCCATTTCTGTTTCCTTCCATTCCATTTTTTTTTTCCACACCTTCCCCGCCATGTTCCCCCTTCTGTTGATATCTTTTCCAGGGGAGCCCTTTCAGGCAGAGCTATAGCAGTCCTGTAGGCAAAGAAATTAGAGTAAAGCCTCATGATGTGAGTGAGAGCAAAGCTGTTCCTTGCCTTAAATATGCTGATACTTTTCTTTCTGAACCAAGACCTGAAAATAAGTAGCAGCTTTTCAACAACCAGAGTAATAAAACTAGATGGCCTTAGACTGCCTGCAGTTGTATAGCAAGTCATGGTAACAGTGAAATATCCATGGTCACAGTGAAATGGGGGGGGTATGTTCATAAGTAAACACACTTTCTTGAGTAGCATAGTAAAATCTGATTTGATAGTTATGTCAGCATCTCAGAGATTTACTACAACACCCTGAAGATATAAAGAGACTTCTCATAGAATGACTGCTTGCATTTAAGGCTGCTTAAGCAAAACCTTAACCAAACAATCCTGCCTCCCACACACACCCCTATACACAAAAACAACAGGAGGAAAACACCCAAACAGGTAGAGTTTAGATCCCACTGACTGTTGCAATTCCCATATAACTTTGTCTGGCTTTTTTCTGAAGACCTTGAATGAAAACAGAAGTGTGTAACAAGCCTTAGAGAAAACTGTCAGTTTTGTCAATACCTCAGCTTAAATAAAAAGGCAATATAACACACTAAACTTTTTTTTTTTTTTAAAACATCTTAGTATAACTTGAAATCTTGGGAGGAGGCAAAACGATCGTGCCTTTTGTATAACAGCTACCTGAATAATCTTACAACAGAGAAGAAATACCTCCATCAATAGCAGTGAGCAACCACTCTAAATCACCTGGGATTTCAGAGAAGCCATTCCAGCAGGCAAGAACTGCAAGTTAGGAATGGTACCTCTCTGTGAGTTCTGCTGATAAGCCAGGTCATGAGTTTCTTTAAACATGGACATTTACATAAAAAGACCAACAGATAGAACTGTGCAATTTCTTACTACTGTTCAATGCACTCTGATTTTTTTCTCTTAAGACTTAAGACCTAAATGCAGAAGTAGCTAATGTTGCTAACATTAAGTAGCACAGAATGATTCAGAGTGACACAGAAAAGTCACTTAGAGAAATTAAGTAACCAAAACAACTGAAAAAATGAAACCTTCTCCACTAGAAGTAAAAATTAACATTTTCTTCATTATCAAGTGCTGACACAACTGTGGAGAAGTCAAAAGCGATAGCTGAGGCTTAATAGGGAGATTTGGCTTGCTTGAAGACCAGTAGCTGATAGTCTGTACACAGCAGACACTTTTAGAGAAACTTATGCATTTTAGCATTGACAGCAAAAAATAACCTAGCATTCCCCTGCACATGCTAAAACTTTACCTTTAGTCATGTTCAAATACTTTAAATACTAGAAATTACATGCACTCAATTAGTTTTTCACAGCTATCTATAGAATTCTAACACCTGTATCTTACCCAGATGTTTAATTCTTAAAAGGCTAAAGGCTAATGTAAGGCACAGTCAGATACTCTGATTGTCATTAGAGAGAAAGATATATCTACCACTGCAGCTGCTTTGGGCAGAAGTCTAAAGCAGACATGCTTCTGGCAATGATGATGTAAAGCGATTTTTTTGATACTTGCAACCTTAATTGTGCTGGAGAGTCCTGCATAAACAAGCATAATTCACCCACATAACCACCACAACTCCAGTATTTCAGCTCAATCACAAGGCAGCAATTCTAAGAAAGAGTATGTGCTGCATCTACGTAGCTCAATTACATATGAACTGTATAGACAGCATGCTTCAGAAGTGCTGCTTTCACTTCAGAGTGGCCAAGCGCCACAGAGCTGAGTGAGGGAAGGGAGCACAAATACCTATATTAATGGGGGAAAAAATAACATCAAATACAAGCCCAGAGTTATGGTGGCAAATGAACCCTTTCAGTTCAGAGGCATGTCTATAGCACAAATTAAGATTAAGAAGGACAGGTTACTCAGACATCCTTCTAGTCATGCAATATAATTAGACCTCTTCCACAGATTAGGCTTATTTTAACTTGCTTTCCAGAAGCTTGTATTTCATTGTTTGAGGAACTGTTGACGGACAGCCCTTGAACTTTCTTCCATGCGCTACCCTTCTCCCCCACACTAATTCAAGGCTTAAATTACAAGCTATTCAGACATATTGGTCATTTAAAAAAAACACCCTACTTACTTTCAACAAAGTAACTTCATCTCACCTACTGCATTAACTCCTTGCTTTGTTCTTCAACGACCTCCAGGAACTCTTGCCCCCTAGAGAGCTTTTAAATAACACACCAACTCACCTTTTCCCTTTCATTTGGAGCTGGTGAGATTAATTAGAATCAAGGAGGTTAATTAAAATCAGATGCCTGAACTTCTACTTTGGCTAGTTTCTGTCATCACAGGAATGTAAGAGTGAAGTCATATTTGGAAAGAAAATTTGGTCTCTTCAGTAACTCCTCTACTGTTTTATTCTAGCCATATATGACTAAACCATGTAAAGCAGCTCGAAAGAAAAAGGCCTGATGGATAACAAGTTGGCCATGAACCAGCAACATGCCCTTTTGGCAAATGTGGCCAAGAGCCACCTGGGCTGCTCAGTGTTACTAGCAAGTCAAAGTGGGAATCTTTCAGTCCTGGGTCCAGGCTTCCCAAAGCTACAAGTAATTGGAGATAGTGGAGCAAGCCCAATAAAGGATCACAAAGATGTTAAGGGGCTGGAACAGCTCTCATGTGAGGTCCAGGCTGACAGAGCTTGCATGGTTCAGCCTGGACAAAAGAAGGCTCAGTGGGATATCATCATGTATATAAATATCTGATGGGTAAAGGTAAATAAGATGGAGCCAGCCTCTTTTCAGCAGTGCCCAGTGACAGGACAAGGGGGAATAGGCAGAAATTGAAATGCAGGAAATTTTGTTTAAATGTAACAAAACATTTTTCTTGTGAGGGTGGTCAAATACAGGCACAGGTTACCCAGAAAGGTTGTGGAGTCTCCATCCTTGCAGATATTTGAAGTATTTGAAATGTGACTAGACATGGTCCTAACCTAGTTTAGCTGACCCTGCTTTGAGCAGGGGGGTTGAATTAGGTGATTTTGTGAGTTCCTGGCAACCTCCTTTGTAATTTTGAAAAAACTTCTTCTGCAAAAAATACAGTAAGTGTGAAATATTTGAATATAACAAATTGATGTAGCTGCCAGGAAAAAAAAAAATAAAAGTTTCTGCATACAGAGAAGTGCTTTTTCAAGTATTTTTGTACCTTTTAAGATAGAGAAGTCAAACAAGCATGACTTTAAAGGAAATGACAGGAAAATGTCTATTTTTAAGCTTGTAACAGAATATTAAATTAGCAGTCTTATAATGAAACAAAGCTCTTCAGCTAATAATCTTCTCTCCAGAGTCTTGCAAACCAAGTTCACTCTTTCATGAATCCAGCTCTGCACAGAGCATTCAGTGTGAAAATGCATTTGAACTTGCATACAAATATTCCCAAATATTCATCTCAAGGGTTCTTTTTAGGCATTCTGTGGTTGGGTTCGATTATCTCTCCTGTATCATAACCCAATTCTGTTAATTGTGGAAAGTGTAAAACAGCAGCCAATTGCATGTTGAACCAGAGAAGCACGAAAGACTTTAAGAAACAAACTCATGCAATATTACAGCTAGGTTGTAAGATTACAGGATGTGATCGAAGTTATCCTGGTTTTCACTGGAGAATGTCAGTTAAAAATAATGCAGTCTGTACTAGTATCACTGTAGAATATTAGCATCTGAAAAAAACAATTGGTTTACATCAGGAGTTTTCGTAATATCCAAGTCTCTAAGAGAGTAGCCCAGCCTCATTTTCTCACTGAAGATCCAGAGTCTGAACATTTGAAAATAAGAGTCTAAAATAAGAAGGATGAAACTACTTATGCATAGACTTGAAAAGCTTTTATGTGTTTCAACGGTAGAGAATAAATGACTTATTCCTGTCTCTATTGAAGTTAGTGGCAAATTTCCCATTATCTTTAATGAAGGGAGGGCCAGTCACTGTAGGTCACTGGGGATGAGAGATTCATTACAATACAGGAATGTGGGTCACTAGAAAAAGACCAAAGAGTTCTATCAGGAACACACAGCAAGACACCTTGGTGCTCGTTTCTCTGCAAAACTGTGTTGTGCACTGTTGCTTTTCCGTAGAAGTCAGTTCTCTTCAAAGCCTAACTGCCAGAATGGCACCTCACAGGCAAATAATCCAAGATTCAAATATTTTAATGGTGTGTCTGATGTCCATCTTCTTTCCCTTCCAAAAGAAATTAACCATATCTAAATAATTAATACTTTCATATGAGAAGATATCCCAAAGCTGGCTTTTAATTCACACTGCACAAGAACCCTGTTGCCAGTGTACGTTACTCTGCCATAACCACCCCGCAAACCATTGCTGTGGATGGTGATAAAGTAGACAGGGTCTCAACTCTGTAAGGCTGGCTTTATATTTACAGAGGCTGAAGATGAGGCAGGACACCTTGGTTTTGTGGAGATCTGTGAAATGTGTGTGTCCCACTAACGTTCCTGACATTTGCTTCTGTCCGGGAAGATAAAAAGTGCCTCTAGCACAACAGTTTCACAGAGTCCAGGAGCCTGATACAACGCCAGCATCACAAACCTTTAAGACATTTACAACTGAAGCAGACACACATACTCTATAGAGCTTTTCAGTGCTTTTCATAACAATCGTTTATGTTGAAACATCAATATCTATTTAGGCTACACATAGTAGCTTCTGAAAGTACTCTGGTAAATACTTATACTCACTGTTTAAAGGAGTGTATAAACTCGAAATGCATTAACTGGTAACATTTCTGTTTGCCTGTTTGATTTGAGAGAATAACATATAATTTCAAGTACTTACTCTCCCTGAAGATAATTTAAGGTTATTTTAAATTAGATGACTAAAGGATAAACAAAATTCAAACTATGCCATTTATTGCCTTTTTTTTTTTTCTTTTATGTAGAGTTTAAATATGGAGGGCCAATTTGAAAATTTTTAATTACACATGAATAGCAGGTTCTTTTGTGTTTTATAATCACATCAGAAACCTAGTTTACTCATGGGCTCTCCATTACCTTTCAAAAGTGTCATACTGTGAAGGTGTTATTAGTAAAAGCTTTTTAATGGGCATTCAGTGAGGGTGAAAAAGGGGATGACCACTATGGAGACAGAAGCCCACAATAGATGCATGCTGATGCCCTAGGGACAACCAGACCTGTACCTGAACAAGGCAGGCATGACTCAGAGCGCTCCCTCTCAGGGTAGGACTCGAGCTGACTCCCATTGTCACTGTAAAAGAGGACAGTATCTTCATTGCACACCCTGATGAAAAAACATTGCACCTTTTCCTCAGGACTGCTTCTTTACTGGCATGCAGCAGGCATCTGTGCCATTAAGACTGAATGAAGCTGCTGTACAGAAACTATTTTGGAATTTAAATAGTAATAGTTAGACTTAGCAACATGTAGAAAGTATCTTCACTGAGGAAATGCTTAGTCATATACAAATAGAGAGTTCCATTTGTTTCACTATGGCATTCAGTAATTAGCTTTTAAATCTTTCAAGGCTAAACTTTCCTTATGGTAATGCAATTAACTATAGTTGCTATGTTACCCTCATTATAACAGAATTTAATTTACAATATCATCTATAGCAGAAACAGTTTTACCACTTAAAGGTCAGTTACTCCCAAATTTTCCCATTCCACATAAAAAATAATTAGAAAAACATTATTTGAAGCCTGTTACAATTCCAGTTAAAATATCTTGAGATTCTGTGAAACTTACTTAAAGAACAATAGGTTGTTTTATTTGGGTATATGTCCTGAGCATGAGTAAGAGGGTTAATTTAATAGAAAATACTTTTTATTTACGATAGTTTATTTTTGGCATGTTTATAAGCATAGCTTATAGCTGGCAGAAGACTGCGCTAGGCCAGGATTCTTACAGGTATGTTTATATATTTCATATTGTTAACTTTAAATAGACATATAACTTTATTTGTTAGTGCAAAAACTGAATGTGAAGAAGCTGGTTTTGATTGTTTGCGTTTTTTTTAAGGTACCTTATTTGGGATGTTTTCAGTCCTGAAGTTAGAAAATATAAGCTGTATTTTCAGCTTCCAGCTTAATTATTCAAGCTTTCAGCACTGAACAATTTGAGGTCAATCTTTCAAAAAGCTTTTTCTTTATGGTAAAGTGGCCTAAATATGTTTTTCTGCTTGGCCAGCTACTGGATTTCACACTCAAATGGCATTTAGATCACTGTATTAAGAGATTTAGGGCCACATTTTCAAAGTGAAGGATATAATAGTGCAGGAATAAATAAATGCACATGCATATCAGATGCTGTGATATGAATTCTTCATAAACGGCCCTTCAAGGAACAATCAGAAACAGCAGATTTCTTGCTCTTTGACAACCATAGTTCATGATCCTTAAATAGTGAGCCAGCATATCTTTAGCAATTCAAAATACTGAAGAGATTAATTGAGGCATTCTAAGCAGAGGAGTTACAAGTATTTACAGTCTACATTTGGTTTCATGCAATGATAATCATTAACGTTAGCACTATCTGGCTGAAATGATGATGTGGAGGAACTGTAGATGTAAGAGAAGTAGGACCAGGTTAATGCTGAATAAATTAATGATAACTATTTCTAAAACAAAGATGATTTCTGCCAGAGTCTTTGACTCTGGCTGACTGCTGAATACCATAGAGACTAAGTAATTATATGGTGGTGGACACATCAGAAATGCAGATTTACTAGATAAATTCAAAAGAAGCAGTCTAAGCAGCTGCTAGACATTGTCTGGAATTTTCCATTGCGATACATTGTGCAGATCTACACAGTTTAGGCATGTTATCTGGATTTCACTAACCACAGTGGATAAACACACTGGACAGTTTAAGGGAGACCCATCAAAAGCCAGTCCTTGTAGCACAGCACTAAGATGATGCATTTAAGTACGTCTTTTCTGCTAGATAACCTACTTCATTTCATTTGTTTATCACTAAATGGCTTCAAAGAAGATAGGATGTTTAGAGTAAGACCGTGGCATTTCCTACGTTTCCTTCCTAGTCATACAGCTTCTGTAGCTACAAACAAGAAAGGGAAGTATGCAAGTTGTCTGAATATTGGCAGTCAAAAGCCCACCCCCTTTTTTAAACTTTATGCTCATGAGGAAAAGAGGAATGCATTTAAAAACCAGCATACGGATCTGATGGCTCTTTCACCCAGAAAGGATATGGAAGTCCAGTAACACCCTCTGAGGACTGTAGAATTCCCACAGCTTATAAAAGTATTTGCTTTCAGTCAAATTCAGAATACCTGATTTCAGATATTACCTTGTTATTAGACATAATGCTTAGTCCTACCAAGCAGTACATTCAGTGCAGCAGTGTCAGAGGTTCTCATTATATACAGAGAAGTTCATACATTTGTTTTAAGACTTTGGAGCATACCAAGGCAAAAGATTTTATTTATGCTTTCAGACCTCTTTCCCCCCGCACCACCCACTCACCCACCCCCCTCCGTTGTTACTAGATTCCTTGTAATTTATGAAATTTAGCATCATTCTGAACCATTTATCAGCATACTGTAATGTACAGGAATATCTATTGAATTAAAATGCCAAATACTCCTTTACTATCTCATAAAATGTTAGAAATTTAATTAATTTCACAGAGATATGCAGGAGTGCATTATGCTACTTTAATGGGTTACGGGGGGCTTTGAGAAAATATTTTAAATAATTATTCACTGCAAAATCTAAGATATGGTCATTGTATTTTTGAAAACATAGTATTTGTGTGTAGAAAGATAATGTTTGCTACACATCTGAAAGTAGGGAATATGTTACAGTACTTCCAGTTTCATTTTGCATTATTTTAAACAATTGTAATTAATAGCAAATATTAACCTTCTAGCATGAGGTTTTAATTTATTGAATGCCTCAGTAATTTTAGTTGGTTTAAGAATCACTGTACAATAGCATATACTGAACATTCACCACCTAGATTCTTCCATGTTATGCAAAGTTTAATAGACTTATCTGTGGCTAAGAAGGAAGAAAAACATCCAAAGGACCTGGTGGTAACTGAGTAATGAATGAGGCTAAAGCAAACATGGAACCTAACCTTCAGAATCCTACCTATTGAACAGTTTAAAATATGCTTAGACACAACAACATGCACCAAATTACTGCTGTTCTGTAGTGTCCAAGAACATTGCAAGAATTTTAATTTACTATTGCCATAAAAGGAAGCAATGCATTAATCTGATCTGATGAACTAGGTTGTCCTGTGTTGACCTACTGTGATACATCTGTTGAGGATGATGAAAATCTGTGCCAGATGGAAGATACGTTAATTGCAACTGCAGTATGTGACCGTTTTTCCTCCTATAGGATAAAGCACCTAATTGTAGCTTTGAGGTTTTTTCTTTTTTAAATACTATTATTTCAAGGGCAAATGAGTGTTTAAGAGGATTCTGGAGTATTTTGTGTCCTTTTAGCAACTTTATTCTTTATTCTGTCAAAGAACAACCAGCATTCAGGTATAACAAATTGCTGGAGGGGCGGGATTCTTCAAAGCTACTGACAAGCTAGAAATTCTGCTGTGTGGGTGGGGTGATCACAGTACTCGAATATAGATATTTCTTTTTTAATCCAATTCATGAATGTATTCGAGTGTTTAACTTCAGAAAATAAATTTTAACTATATATTAATTACATTTGAAGAGGCTGAAACATTTTTTTTAGTTCAGTTTACTCTCTGGATATGATAACTTAAGTCAGCTTTAAATATGAAGAAAGAATTGTAGAGAGCTACACCCATTATAGCTGTATTTGCCATAGGTGATACACATTGGGGTTTTGTGCATTTCAATAAAAAAAGGTGTTTTGTTAAGCCCTTTTTCTAATATAAAAAATTCTCCTTAGGATCCTTACGGAATGTATTTATATCAGATCAAGTAAAGCCTACATAAGAAACACAAAGCAGAAGTACAATAAATTAAGAATAAGCAGCAGCCATTTTGGGGAGTCATTGAATCTTTCATGTAGGTTTTCAAATTAGATAGAATTGCTATTAGAAGATACATACCTTGCAAAGGGGGACAATAATATTGTATCTCAACAAAGATGATCATGATGCTGTCGCTTTACAAATAGCAACATATGCAAGCCTACATTAAAAGCAGATTTAAAAAAACATCATTCAGAAGTTAAAAAATAAAAGTGAAGTTGTCTGCAGAATTCTAGAAGATGTTTGTGCTCCTGAAGCAATAAAATCAGAGCTTCAGCCACATGCAGTTATCTTGTGACATCCATCAGAGTGCTGAATTAAGAGTTCTGTGCTCTTAGAAAGGCATATCACAACCTGCACCAGGAGAAAGGAAACTAAACAATCACTACCTTAACCTTTTTAGAGAAATTAACTTAAAAAGGTGACTGGGGGCTGTCCACATGTAGATGTCTATTTGAACTACTTGTCCATGCTTCTGTTATATCCCACGGAAATGAAAGGATTCAGTTCAATTATTCACCTTGGATGCCAACCTAAAACAGTTAATCCAGACATCATCTCAGGTACAGAATCACTCTTTCCAAACTATACCACTGTCCAGGGACATATGCTGATTTGTGATCTGAGCAAGGTTACAGAGGCTGTATAGACTAAAAATTTTCCAGTGTCTCAAGAGCTTTCCAAATTGCTAACAACCACAGAATCCCATGAAAATGCAGAAAGCTTGCCATTTGGATAAATCTTTCAACATTACTCATTCAAAATTCTTAGTTTGTTCTGTTCAGAAACACTGATGGATAGATTTCTTTCAGTCCATCCTGAAAGTCTGGGGGAAAAAAATCCCAAAAGATTCACTAAGTTGGGCCAAAAATATTTTTAAACAGCTGAAACTCTTGGTTTCACTTGCTCATATGAAAATCAGTCTTTCTGAACAAAGGAAATTTTCAAGACATCTAAAAGACAAAATATTTTGTTTCTGAAATTCTGGAGGAGCCTATTTGAAACAGAGCAACTTACAGAAGCAGACATGAATTTGCTAAATATTTTGAGTTAATAAATATTCTTTTTGAATTGTCAGTGTTGTACAAATATAGTCGCACTCGTCGGTTCTGTTGAGCAGAAGGATTTGTAGAAAGCTATCAGATCTGGAGTTGTAACTGAAGAGGTAAAAGAAAGCATACTGCATTCCTTCCAACAATTTAAGTGAATGTAGACCTGACACCTTTATTCATTTGGCTGCTCAGTCTGAAATATTTTTGTTTACTCTTTATCTCTGAGCAACAATTATCAGAAAGCCCAGTTTTGGAAAGTGGCAAACTAAAAACAGCATTACATTTAGCTCAGTATTTTCTTTTAGAAGTGTTGCAAAAACAATCAGGAAACTGAACTATTATTGAAAACTGTATTTCATAATTCTTCCTCATTCAGTCTAGTTTTTTGCTTTGAGGACAGCCTTTGAAATTTACAGAATAAAATAGAATAAAAATCATATGCTCAAAAATTATTAATATAATTGCACATTATTTCCCCAAAGCCACGTAATTGGGTAGATGTGCTAATATATCCATCATAATATATGTCATTGCTCTATTGATTTCTCTATAGAAATTGATTACATGGTATGACAGATGATGGCTGGTTGTATTGCCATTATTGTTATTGTGGGAACAGCAACAATAGTTATTACAGAAGTAGATATACCAGCCATAGTAATATCATCAGTATCACTGATTTTTTTCTAGAATATCCTAAAAGATGGACAGGGAATCTTTGAATAACTATTGTATAAAGAATAATTTCTGTTCCACGTCAATATGACAAAACAACCAAGTATGGAAGAAGCCTTTATAGACATTTCTGAAGCCAGAGTATATTTCTAGGTTTGGGTTTTTTTAATAATGGGCTGTCGTGACCTGTTTTTTGATGCTGACAATCACATTAGTCCTGTTAAACAGGGGGGCAATAAGGAGGATGCAAGGTGAGGGGTATAGATATTTGCAGGGTCCTCCAAGATAGGGGGATTCCTACTCTTCTGCACAAGAGGCATGCAAACTGCAGGGAAAACTGCAGAGAAACAGTGAGAGCAATGGAATCAAAACCTGGTCTCCCTTGCTGAACATCTGCTCTATAAACATCAGAGATATTGTCACTTTTTTCTTGCCCTGCCACTATGGTTGAGAAACATTTTCTCCATAACCTCCAAGACTTTATTATATGTTGGCAATCCCCTTACCTACTCTTTTAGGTCCCTTTCTGTTGCAATTGAAGTAACTCAAATCCTTTGAGTGCTTTAATGTACAAAACAAATGTACAGCACATAATTTTCAGAAATTTTCTGTTATACTTTGAAACCCTATCTATGCTTTGATGGAATCAATTCCTTTATAAAAATGCTTAGACTGTTATCTGCATCCTCCAAACTTTCACTACTGTTCACAGGACTGTGCTGAAAATATGTCACAAGAGAAAAGAAAATGGTAACATTCAGCCTAGGTTTTCGGAAGCAGAACTTTGACTCTTTAATAGTATGAAACTGAGTGAGAACAAACAAGCTCCACATTGATGAGGTACCCTTTCTTTATTCCTCTGGAAAGAGCAAAGATGAGTACAGTCTGGAGAGCCTGTGGCACTGCTCTGCAAACACCTAAAGGCTCACTTACTGCAGTGGCAGTGACTTGAAGGATGGAAGGATATCCATACTCCTCCATTTACTCCACAAAGTATGTGTTCATTTCAGCACATCAGCCAGGAAGAGTAGAAAGTTTATTGTAACTACTCACTCAAAAACTGCAAGACTGAATAGGTGCCAGTGGCAGGGAGAGGGTTGAAGCAGAGTGTACGTGTATCATGTATGCACGAAGGCATAACCATAGAGAGTTATCAAAATCACATGTCCCCGAAGGAGAAAGAAAACACTATCTGGTTATCAGCAGTCCTCCACATAACACAGAAAACTTGCTCAGTGTAACTTGTTATGTGGTAAAATGCAGCAAGTACTGCTTCTTTCCTTATTTCTTCAATGAAACAACCTTTAGATGCAAAAGCCCAAAAGGGTTAAGGACCCAGTTTAAGAAAACATAAATGTTTTTTTCTAGGGCTTACAGTTTCAAACACAAGATGATCAAAATTAAATTAACTGCTTCCAGTCTGGTCTGATCAGAAACGTGCATACTTTAAAGGATAAATTTTAGTTTCTGAAGCCAACATTAATTATGCACCAGCTACTGTCTGTGCAATATTTTCAAATAAATGATAAAGCAGTAAATGCTTTTCATTATACTAAATGAAATGCAAGAGGGTCATAACTGTAAATTTTCTCAGGACATTAAAAAAGTTGCATTATAAAAAGAAATTATTGTAATACACATTATATCGAAGTTAAATACATGATAAAAATAATTATCATGTTCATATTCTTAATTGCAATATAATGCAATATAAAACAAGCTCCAAAATCTACATGTGTTTACGTTTTTCATAGCATTTGTAGGCAATTAAAACACTGTTGCTCAGCTTTTGGTCTAATTTATGCTGCTTTAATCCAGACTAAATGAGTCAAAGTGATGAAAAAAAGAATTAGACATTAAGGAAGAACTGGATCCTGTACTGTGTGACTTTTTTATTATAAAATACGCTTTTAAAATAAATGTTCTTAAAGTTTCTTTAAAAAGCCATGAACTCGCTCTTTTGGCAATAGAAGAAAATCAAATGAATGAATTCTAGTTTAATTATTTCAGCTCATAATTGTTTATGTTTGTTCATTGTTCTATAAGCTTTATTTCAAGACTTGATATAAAAGGAGAATAGTAAAAAAAAGTCCTTTTTAAAATCTTTTGTGATCAATACTTTTTTGCAAAATACAGGTTTTCCTAGCTATCAGTTCACTTATGGTTCTGTAATTTGAGATCAAGCAAAAAATTACCAGAAGCAATTGTTATTTCTTGTTCAAATACACCTACAATGACTGTTTCCTACAAATTATTTCAAAGTATGCTATGACAAGATTGTACATACCTTAAAATCTTGAAACGCAATCATACCATTCATATTTTCTGAAAACTAATAAACATAGCTCTTAAGTTGCAACTTCAGGTTACCTTCCTTTTAAAACTGAGCTTTCTGCTTTTTAAGCATCACCTATTTTTTTTTGACAAGAAGAATAATACGAAATCAAGGAGTTGTAATATTTATTATATATATGTTACATAGAATTGTACAGCTACCACTAAATAATGCACTTACCACCTAAGCATTAGCAGAGTAATTTTTGCTTTTTAGATGGTATGACCTGA
>NW_009913820.1:40421-43154 GCF_000696875.1 Nestor notabilis | reverse complement strand
TTCCTGCTGTCTTTTCAATAGGCATATATGTTATTTCTGTTGCCACTAGGGACAATTCTTTTATGCCAAAGATAGCTGACTTTTTATGGTTTATTTTGTTTTATTGCTTTCATCTTACATCATGATCATTGCTTTCTATCCTATTTTAAATGTACAGATCCATTTTTGGACTATACAAGGAAACAATATGCAAGTTTTCAAGTGCCAATGTGTGTAAATAATTGCTACAGAAATTTAAGAAATTATTTTTGCTAGAGGAATGCATGATTGCTTTAATTTTCTATTCTCTTTCATCCTAGTAGCTTTTGCTTTGAAATTCCATGTTTCCAGGCAATAACAAGGGCATAAAGTTACTTTCTGCAAATTGCGCAGTTCTAGCAATCTTTGTTTCTCTTAAGCAGCTCTGAAGCGGTTGTATAAGCATTTTCCAACTACAAATCAAAGTCATCAGTAGTTCTAATACATGCAAAGGCCACAATACTGCATACTGCTCTCCATCAGCTTCTTTCTTGATATACACCCTCTTAAGACTCTCGGAAGAAGAGAGGCAAGAAGCTCCGTAATAGTAAACACACAGGTACAAAACGGAGGAGAAAAAACTAAAGGGAAAAAAAAAAAGCAAGGAAACAGAGGGGAAGCATTTTAGTTTTTAAAGATGAGTTATAGCTATTTATAGTAAGCCCATAGTTCTGCTCTGTGTTCAGTATGGCTCTTACTAAAAGGCCACATTTTCTTCCTATCTTTTCCTTCCTCCAAGCAGGCTTCCCACAATTCTCCTGAGCCTTAATGCCCACAACAGATAGGACCTCTATGTAAAAGGACTTTTAATCTTTTTGAAAATTCCCCTTCCTTCTGTAGTGTCTGTTTCTCCTGTTCTGATAAAGACAACTTAGTAACTCATTAATACCCGCAGTATCAATTGTGTCACACTTTCCAGTTGAGTTTCCTCTTCAGTTTTATCAAACAGGGAGGCAAGGTGAGTCTGGATCAGGCTGACCAGTGAACAATGCAGTTCCTTCAGAGGCAGTTGCTGAAGCTGCTTGGAAGCAACTTATAAAAGAAGAGGCAGCAGTTTCATCTGTGTCCCAGGAACTACCTCACAACTTCACATGCAGAATGAGATTTCACTTTTTACCCATTTGATGTAGTACATATGGATGGAAAATCTGGTATCTCCACTGCACAGCTACTGAATTTGAATCACGTCCTTATAACTAGGTGCACTATGCTCCAGAAGGGCAGATGCAGCCAGATTGCATGTTAAAACATGTTTATGATCTAAGTACATTCAACATAACAGATCAGTATGCAGACTGTCATCCTTTCCCACTGTACTTACTTAGCAAATGGGAAACTTTTGTGAGAAAAATCAGATAAAACCAACTTGTGTTACCTTTTCAAAAACTACTCTTAATTTACAATTTCTAACTGCAGAGGAAAAATGAATAGTTTGAGTAATGAATAGTTTGAGTTGTAGAAATGTGTGGGATTGATGCCTTTTCACTCTTTAAATACTTATCTATAACTCTACATAATGTTTACCTATACCTCTCTGCTTCTCCACTTACAAACTTGCCTTTCATGTCCTTGGAGAAAGGCTCATACCTCACTCAGATCTTAAGAAAGCATGCCAAAGCAGCTGACAATGAAACTGATTTCCTTGCTAACTGATAAGCTTGTCACTGTTACTAGATACTTCAGAATTTGTAGCATAGATTTCATCTTCATAAATTAAGATTTCAAAATTTGTGTATTTTCCTATCAGCTGATGACCTTGCACATTGACTCTCTTCAGTACACAGTTGGCCCACTGCAGGGAGTACAGTCAAAGAAAGCAGATGAATTGATGTTGTTCTTGTAGCTTGATTTTAAGTTTTACATCTGTGCTGGCTAGGATAAAGTTAATTTTCATCATGGTAGCTGGTATGGGGCTGTTCTGGATTTGTGCTGGAAACAGTGTTGATAACACAGGGATGTTATGTGTTATAATTGTTGCTGAGTAGTGCTTATGCAGAGTCAAGGCCTTTTCTGCTCCTCACCCCACCCCACCCCACCAGTGAGTGGGCTGGGAGTGCACAAGAAGCTGGAAGGGGACACAGCCGGGACAGTTGCCCCCAGCTGACTAAAGGGATATTCCATATGGCTTCATGCTCAGCATATAAAGCTGGAGGAAAAAGGAGGAAGGATTGGTTGGACTTGTTTGTCTTCCCAAGTAACCGTAATGCATGATGGAGCCCTGCTTTCCTCACATCTAAATCATTCCCAGCAATACAACAACATCAAGTTGAAATGAATTGCTTTACCTGGAAAGTGCATTTTTTTTCATGAATGCTATATGAATACTGAATAATATTTTCTGATTGTTTAATGCTTTGCATTTGTTTGTACTATGTATTACACAAAATTAGGAGCTGTAAGTAAATTAATGTTATAAGAAAATATTCCAAACAAAATGGAACATAGGTGGAAGAGACCTGATATCAAGTATCATTTTGACTCTGATTTTACTCTTTCCTGTATTAGGTTTTTTTCTTTCTCCTTTCCTCTTGACAACTATGTTTTCAATATAGTCTTTCTTGGTTTTGTCTTTCTACAGTTATCTCTTTCTTCCCTCAGTCTTTTCTCTTATTTCTTGCTGCTCCTATTCTTTCCTGCTATTTTTAGTTACTGTGCTCCTGTGCCTTTTGCAACCATTATTTGGGCTCAGCAAGAGAGCAAAATCAGCTCACACAG
>NW_009913820.1:8415-40368 GCF_000696875.1 Nestor notabilis | reverse complement strand
CCCCCCAGTCTTCCCAAATGAACCCATGGCTTTTCCGAGTGAAAAATACACCTGAAATTATTTGCTCAAATTTGCTGATTTAACAGGGAAAGTTGCATCTATCTATTATTTAAGCAATAATGTGCCTCAGAAATAATTCAGTCAGGCAGTGTGATTCTCATGGCCATGCTGGTGAGAGTGTTCCTGAATTTGGAATTTACAGCAAACCGCTATCTCTTAATCTCTAGTATACAGAGAGTATCTGAGGCTTGCTAAAGATTTATTCTTTCTTGGGTGCATATTCTTACTGCTTGTTACAGATGCAAATTCAGAACAATATAAAAATGAACGTAAAATTCTGTGTTCATTCTTCTTGGTTATCACTTTCATTTTTACAGCTGTGTGTTGGACTAACCCAGTGAAAAGTGTAGAAATATCACAGAAAAGTAGAACAAAGTTACAGAAGACAATTGTAGTTAATGTTAATTTATTATATGCCTTGCTTCTTATGTAGTACACAGTTTAAACCAAACATTTTCTTGAAAAAAAAAGTTTTCTTAGATCAAGTTCACCTCAAAGGGTAGGGTGTTACATGTTCTATGTCATTGATAAATCTTCTCTGAGAAAGACATGATCATCATTACAGTAAAGGCACAAAATCCAATGTGATACTACTTCTTTTAATAATAGATCAACATCACATTTTGTGCAACTGAACTTCCTTCCCTAAGTTTCCCACCAGATGATGCATACCATCATTTCTAGATTTCTTGGAATTTTAATCCAGTGTATTTCAGTAGAAAGTTAATAATTTTAATTGTGATGTATATGGTATATTTCTGAGTATTAGGTAACTGAGACAGATGTGTGGAGACAAATACATGTTGTACTTCTTTCAATAAACAAGTCCAAGCATCTGTTTTCCCCTTGCTGGCTTACTTCACTACTGGAGAATGAAGGCCACACTACCTGAATCTAAACATATTCACAGAATTGAAAATAAGTAGCCAAAATACCAGGAAGCTAAAAATTTCTTTTAAAAATAATCTATTTTATGATCGTCTTGATATGATGAAAAGCATAGATCTGCTTAAATTTGTAACATGCAAGATAGTCTCCAGGCCTTTTTTTGCCTTTGTGATCTGTGGAATAGTCATTACAGTACATTATATTCTTTGCCCATGAGATTTGATTTCATAAACTAACTTGAGTCCGAAAATCAGCTCATGTGAGCACATGTTCAACAAGCTGTTCAAAGCATTTGCTAATGTTAAAAAGGTTTTTGCATTGCCATAAATAATTGTCCTTCCTCTCAACCTAGATTACAAGAATTTGAACTTCCTATCTAACTTTTTTTTCACAATCAAAACTTTCCCAGCTTTATTTCCTTCAAGTAAAGTCTAGCTAAGACCTGAGTTTATTTTTTTATGTAGGTAATTCTGAAAGTATCACATGGATTATCTTGAGTACTCTCAACTACGTAAGAGTAGCCTTTGCCATTTATGTTCAGTATTGATTTTGCCATGACTGAGATTCAGTTACAATCAGGATAGAGCAGCTATAAGTAAGCAAACTCTCTATCACACAACCTGTGGCCATGCTAAAGCTAGTTGTAACAGAGGCAGTTAGCCCACACTTCCACACCTCCTTTCCTCTTTGGTAAGTGTACCTTTGTCAAGGGTAACAGTGGTAGCACTATAATTTCTTCAAACGTGAAAGGACTACACAGATGTGATTTTACATGCATGTTTTCCCAACGTGTGCAGCTGATGGGTAAAATGATTACAGAGAATCTTACTTCTGAAATAATTGTTCACTTTGCTAGCCTTTCCTTAGGCAATCATGGTACTTTCTTTGATTCTCCTATTTTCACATCATCTGTGTATTCCAGTGCTGCCCCTCTTCAGACTTCTGTGCAGGTGGGCTATGATCAGTAGCCACACCACCAACAATTATTTTGCCTCTCTGACCAGAAGTCATAGCAACAGTCAATCAGAGAGCAACAAGCAGACTGCTAAGTGATCTAAAACTGTATGGGGCAATTATCCATTATGCCCATAATGAGTGGGACCAAAAAAAAAAAAAAAAAAAAAAAAAAAAAAAAGAAACAAAGAAAAAAGAAAAATTCAAACCTTAATCTACACCTTGCACTACTGGGAACTTGCCTCTGACTCCAATCACATCAGTATTTATCCCCCCAAAACAGATTCGCATCTTTAACCTCCATGAAGCGCCTATTGTGCAAGTTTAATTACAGGAAAAAACCCAACCAACCTAAAACATGTTGTTGCAGCCATATAGAAATATTAAGCAGACATTTTTCTTTGAGAAGCCAGTATTATATATGCCAAAAAAAAAATCTTTCACTCTCCCGCATACACACATTGGAGAGGAGCTTTCCAGGTTTCACGGTCTATTTATAGACAGAGGCTTACAGAGAAAGGAATATTACTCCAACAAAATGCAAGTTGTTATTGCACATACACAATGGAATAAGTAGAAGCTGAAAATCTGAAGTTTTAGCAATGCTGTGAGGCTGGTCACTGCAAAGGCAATAATAACTAATTATTGAATTAAAACACCACAGCACCTTTTTGCTTTTCCTGATTATTTTCTTTATTCAGATAAGAGTTGCCAGTTTTAGTGGTGTACTGTGTCTTGAGTTTAAGCTGAGCACTACTTGTTTGTCAAAGACTCTTCCCAGTTGACAGTGGTGTGAAAAATGCAATTATACAAAGCTGATATATTTTCTTTGTAAGAAACAAACTGTCACATTTATTCAGTCTGCATGTAGAAGCCTGCACACAATTATGTCAAAATGTGAAGATATTATGGACAGACAATGGCAGAAATATTTCAGGCCTTTAATGTGTCCAAATTATGCCTAGATCACCAGCACAGTTTAGAAAGCATTAAAAATTAATGTTTTCAAGTAGACTAAATTAACATCTCTACTCAAAAAGGACTGTAAGGAAGTTTTCTTCCTTACCTGATTGCTGTTACTTTTAAGCATTATCTTTATAGTTTAATTTCTCTCTTCCCTCAGCAAAAATGATGCAAACACAGAGAAGAAAAAAAAAATAAAGGGGGTGGGAAGGAAGCAAAACAAACAAACAAACAAAAAAAGACAAAATGAGTTGAAAAGTAGAACTGCAGAAAGTTTAATCTGAAAACTTGAGACCTGAAACTGAAATTTATGCAGGGCTGTTAGAATAACATGCTGGCTAATATCCATCACTAATATCAGTTAGAGAGAAAAGCAGATACACTTAGCATGTGGTTAATAGAAAGTCTTTAATTGCTGTCATAGAAAGATCCTTAGGGAACAGGAAATTCCACATTTTCCCTTTTTGAAGACTAAAAAGTTTCAATGGTTGCAGAATTATTGCACTGTAACAGGTGGGGATCATCTAAAACCCTATTAAGTGGCTCTGCTTCTCTTTTAAATAGTTAGAGGGTTTAATGTCTAATGGGGAAACATGCTGGCCAGAACCACGCACAGAAGAGTTCCTGCAGTGCCGCAGGCCTCATGTGGAAGATAGTGACAAATCCCTATTGAATTCAACAGCAGCAGCAGCAGCAGCAAAGCCCTCTTATGTCTAGCATTGTAACCCAAGCCAAATGTGATTTGTGATTGCTTTCCCCACCTCCTTCTTCACCAGTACCACTCCCCAGCCACTGACTGAAGTATGGTCCTGAGAGCGGGTATTGAGCCTTTACCAACAATAACAAGCAGCCTTTGCACTTGGCACCTGCCGTTACACTTTAGTGGCTGAAGTGGTGTCTCAACCATTAGGGATGCATGTTTGCACCCCTAATGACTAACTCCCCCCATGTCATGTCAGTATTGCTTACTGAGCTATTAGATTAAAATCTTCATATGTCTTTCACAGTGGTGAGAGCCTGTAGCAATGGATGAACCCAGGGCAAGCTCAAATGCTGAAGTAAGTTACTAAACAGATATGAAACCTAAAGGGCTTTGGAATTTTTTTATTTTTTTTTTTTTAAAGGTACCAGATATTTGGAGCAGCATCTGAACCCAAATGAAATTCCAGCAAATTTCCATTAAGCAGTGGAATCTAGAGGTATTTGGACACCCCAACCAAGCAAAATTGTTTCACGTGTTCATTCTGTACTGACATAGGCTAACACACAAAAGCTTTGAAAAAGGGTAAGGCTAGAAAATCACCTGCTCGAGATGTGAAAGTTGCCATAAATAAACACCATCAGGGCAAAGCTTGCCCCATTTGCAATTTAGAAACTAAAAGCACATATATATACTTTTTTCTAAATACAGAAATATATATTTCTATATTTAGCTTCTATAAACCATCTCTAGAATTTTTGAGATGTCTGCAGAGCTTGGCACCAGAACTGAAACATTAAAATCTATTTCAGAGCTGCTGCATGAGTATAGCAAGGATTATCTAGGATGTTATCGCGTGGCCTAGCACAGGTGGTGGAACAAGCAACATTCATCCATAGACTTCAAAGATAGCCTGCAAACAGCAAGAAAGTACTAGCTTTCATACTACATATTGGTTGTGCTCTCCAGAGCAGTCACAGTCAGTCTCCCTATTTCATTCTCATTTTGACCTGGTTGTGCTCAAGACCTCCTCACAGCACTCTCACTATGCTCCAGCCCAGCGTCAAGAGTGTCACCATTTCTCTATCTCGCCTCTGTCTCCAGTTCCATCACATTCTTCCTTCTGGCTGTCATCCATATTTATCTCACAAGGCTTTTCTTTCCCTTGCTTGCTTCAGCTCCCTGAGACTATGTCTACATGAAGAAGTATTTGTAGGGTGAATCACACCTGAAGGCCACAGTGTGAACAATTCATATCTATGTTTCATTACTGAAGCAAGTACATTACTCCAAATAAACTCATATGCTTCCTGATGTGAAATCTGTGATCATCTCTTCACTTGAGTTTTCTGTTATATGGAGCAGTCATTTACCATGATGTGCTTTTGACTAGAAAGCACACCACTAGCAAGTTACACAGAAATAAATTATGTCCTGATGCATCTTCATGGAAGGCATTTTACTATTTATCCTTTAGTTTGGTTGCTTTATTAAAGGCACAGTTAAGATATTTTCTACTCCAAAAGTTGAGAACTGCCTGGAAAAAACACCAGCTTTGACTTTGTGTTTTTATGTGGGTAACAGGTCTAAGTAGACACATTATTTAAAACTTTTACTCTTTTTTTGTTGGTTTGGGGTTTTTTGTGGTTATTTCTTGGTTTTGTTTGGGGTTTTTTAAGCATCACACAGGGAAAATGACATTTATTTTCTAATAGAATATTTACACCATGAAAAAGTATGTCAGTAATAGCTTATAAATCCAGCTCAATTTCATTCTTCAACATGTCTGTTATTGGTAATGTGTCTCCTTTTGTGTCCCTGTAAGATCTTTCCCGTTCCAGCCTCATGTGGAAAAAATGCTTCTTTTCCCACTCTTCAATTCAGTTTAATAATTTTTTCAACACTGTCTACTCCCATCTTCTTGCTCACTCTCTAGAATATCTCCACAGCAACCCTGCTCTTTCATTTCCTATGAAAGTTCCCCAACAAAAGATTATGAAGAAAAATAGGTGCATTTAAAAGGTTACCATTGTTATCTGTTACATTTAAGAATATTTATACTAAAAAAAAATAGAAATCTCACTTCTCTACATCATGAGGAAAGTTCACATGTAGTCTTGAGAAAGCCTGGATTAGAATTTTCATATATCATATTACATGTGAATAATTTAAAGCTTGTTATGCTCAAATAGCTGTAAGGCTTTACTTTTTTATATTCTAAGCAGCAGTATTGATTGTTCAAGAGGTTTCAATCTCTAAGCCAAGTGAGAGTGAGATAAGATTGATGGTGGATTTTTTTTACTAAATATACATTTTTCTCTTGAAATTCAATACATATGCAGATGTATATGGATGGACATATCACTCTGATCTGTCCATCATATCTTAAGACATTCAGTGACTATATACTTGTGTTACATTACTCCAAAATTACTGTGCTTTTGAGTAGAAAATCTGAAAATGATGCTAATTTATTCCAATACATGTGGGGTTTTTCCTACTTTTTTATGCTTGTGTAATTAAATAAACCATGTACTACACTGCAATATTGATTCACAGGAAGCTGGAAATTTGGAAGATATGTTGATGTTAGTCTGTAACACCTATAAGGCAGATGAGGTCCTTCCATTATGTGTTGCATATACCTAATTTTCAGTTCATAATTCTGCAAATTTTCAAGGAAAGTGAACGTTTGCACATTCAGTTTATTTGCACATTGTGTAAAGGCTAGCACATGTCTCTATGTATTTTTCCAGAGGTTAAAAAAAAAAATCCAAGTCCTGTTTTGAGACTTGGGCAATGGGCCAATATTACTTCAACAATATGTTTGAGAACCAAGTAAAATGAGTTCAAATGGGGGTGTGTGTGTGTGTGTGTGGAAATTAGATGTAGTCATATAAGTATTGCTCAGCTCACTTTTCAGGTTTTATGAGAGCTTACCAGAGTCCCAACCCCATACCTTTCTCTAATTAATTTTCAGTTATAAGAAACTTATCATTTATTCCCACATTTCTCCCATATATTTCTTAACACAAACAACGTGACTTTCCAAATACATCGAAAAGTACTTGAGTATAACTTATAGGTTATATGTTTACACAGAGTCATACCAAAGGCTTAACTTTTAGATTTATAGTAGTGGCTATCATTGCTTTTTGTGGTCCCATACAGATACAATAGAATTGATACCTTCCAGTTTCCTAGAACCACAGAAATAGTTATCCACTTCTAAATCTGTTTAGTTTTTAAATCTTTTTACATGAAAATTAAGATATTAAAACATAAATAACAGGTGTTAAAAACTTACATATTTACAGTTTGCCAAGGAATTCCAGGACATCAGTGATATCCAAGGTACCTAGAGATCTAGAGGAACTGTGGGGTGGGGAGGTGGGGAAAGGGGGCACGTTCTTGTTCTTTCACAAATGATACTCCTATATATATTAACTATGATGAATGTTAGTTATGAAATGAGTGAGTTTTTAATGCTATTCTCAGCAATTAAACCAAAAACAGTTAAATAGCAGTTCTAAAGTTACTGAACCATAACTTAAGTAAGTAATTAGGCAAGGCATAAAAATGCTACTTCAGAATTATGATAGACACAGATCAATGTGTCTAGCATAAGGAATATTCTATGGCAATCCTTTTTTCCAGTTCTGTTTCTTGCACAAGGATGAGAATAAGAATAATTATTTTTTTCTCTTCTTTCTTCTGCAGTGATAAGCCAGACTGTCAATTGCTTATTGCGTCACTTGTTCAGAACATGGAATCTGCAAGATTTGGGGTCCTAATCCTGCTTTTACTTCTATCACACCTGCTGTGGAAGTATACATAGAAAGGTTTCTGCTAATATTTTAAAGACCATTTTCAAAAGGCAACTGTAATTTTAATGGCTTTTTTTAGCAGAGTAAGTTTTCTCCTCACTCATTTGCATCTCATCTTTTTGCTGGTTGTAAGTTGGTTAAAGTATCTTTGACATAATCAGGTTAGAAATGCTGAATATGTATGCCTATATACTATATACAGAAAAACAGGCATGGCCTACTAAACCCAAATGTTCTAGAGATAGTCCAAGATTTTTCAGCTTTCATACTGTCTTAATCAGCAACATGATTTCCTTTGTTTTCTAAAGCAGTAAGAAGCACACAACAAGAAACATGCAGTAAAGCTCAGGCCATGGCATAACATACTGACATACATTTACTGATATGAACATTATTGCAAACACATCAAAAGCATGACAAGTTTTACTCAACTGCTGCAGTAACTGCCTGCAGCAATTCTAACATGGTATTTCAGATCTGGTACATTAAATGGAGACAGTCAGAGTAAATTGGAAGATCTCCAAAGCCCAGGGTTTGACCTGAAGGTAATTTATTAAGCATATTTGTTTGGCCTGAAGATGATTTATTATTTCCTCTAGGGCAATACAAGCCCAGATTTAAGTACCAACTGAGGTGCTATTGACAAAGAGTTCAGTGGCCCTTAGTGATTCCATGGGTATTTCCTAAAGGCAAAAGGGTGTTTATATGCTAGGGAAGCAATTCGAAAGAAAACTGGCAAAACTGCAAGTTACAAAATCAACTTTAACAAAGGCATATAAATCAAAAGCATTCATAAGAAAAATTAATTTACATTTACATTTACAGTAAATGGTCTTCCTCAGAAGAAAAAGCAGAACATACTTTATCTGGTGCAAAAATGGAAAAAGACACTTGAACTGGGAAACAGAGGGACAGAGAAGCACAAAAATGGAAATGTCATTGTCATTAAAAATAATTCAGAATTGTTACACTGCTGTACAATTCTTTTTGGTGACCATGTTTTCCACTGCTAATCAAAAAGACTTATTTTGTTACGAAGTTCTTGTGTCGTAACTTTAATGTTGCCTAGTTTTAAAAGTGAGTCCAGATGAAACTAATTAACAAGGGTACCAAATATAATAATATCATATAGCAATATAATAATTATAATAAGGGAGACAAATTTGAAAGACCATGGTATTGGAGTAAGCCTTCTTTTGAATTCCAGATGTCAGCATCAAGTGACAGGTTTGGAGGAAAAGTCCTTCCTATCTGACAGACACAGACCAGCAACTCTGGCAAGAAGCAGATGTCAGAAATACAGCTGAATGTTCTGAACATTTACCGAGATCATCACAGTAATCAAAAACCCAAATGAAAGCACAGGAGTTACTCAACTAAAGCTCAAATCTGTTATAAGGTATCAATCAATCTAAACTGAAGTGGGAGGAACCATTCTTTTCCCAAATTTCTTCCAAAATTATTTTGCTTCACTCACAGCTTTGCCCACTCAGGTGAGTGTTTAGCAACTACCAAAACCGAAGTCTCACTTCTTTGCTCTGTTCTTGGGACAGGTAGGATTAATTACTCAGTCTTTGAAAACCATCTGATCAGAGAGAAAGGCTAAGTAGGATTAAGAGATATTGGAAAGAAGACAATTAATTAAAAAAAAATTCTGTTTTTGTCTTTGGAGTTTAAAAGTTATGAACTAATGACATTTCGGTCTGAAGGAAGGAGATACAGGGATATCCTGGCCCATATAATGCATCTGTCCAAGCAGCTTATCTTTGCTCCTTAATATTTCTAAACTGCATATGTATACAGATATGCCTGTGGAAACCTTAGATTAGAGCTTAGGTTTTAGTTCTGAAGGCTGGCTTTAAACAATCATACAGAGGAAACAGCATCTTAGTCATACAGTAATAATAATGCAAAGGTAGTACCCATCTATTCATACAGGCTTATAGAACTGGAAGCTGCACAGCAGTAGTTATAACAGCACTTGAACTAAGCATATCCCACTGTGAATGGTTGCAGTTATAGATTGCATATGTTATTTTAGTTATGACTGGTTAATTTGCAGACAATTTTATCAGCTATTATAAAATTCTCTCAGACAGTAGCCTCCCATATTCCTCTGGGCTCTCAATTTTTCTCTTACTCTAAGAGGTACTTTGGCACCTAGATCAGTATTGACTTCAAGAGTTGCCTGTAGTATGCATCTAGAAATCAGAGAATTTGTGCTTCAACATTTTAAAACGCAGCTGTCATGTTCTTCACTTTGGTGTCAATACAATTACTGAATGCCCCGCACAGTATGTGTCCTGGGAAAGTTGAACAACATTGAAGTTATTGCTATTATATCATTACAGAATTTACCAAAAAACACATTGAGTTGTTATCCATTTGACAATACAATCAGGACACTTAGATATTATTTGTCCTTTAATTTTGTAATTATGTTCGTTTATTTTTTTCATATGTGAACTTTTTCTAAAATGAAGAGTAATTTTTACTTAATTTCTCACACCATTGTAGTGCTAACAAAAGTTACCTTCAGAATTTTCTAGAATAGCACACTTCAGTTCTAGAATGAAGTTTCTTTCTAGCAGTGAAGCATATTAGATTACAAATGCAAGACCCCTGAACAATAAGAGAGCAAACTCTCAGCAACAATACCAAATCCTTGGGGGGATGAACAAAAAGAAAGCCCAGAAAACAGTCAGATGCTGAGACAGGCTGCCCAGAGAGGTTATACAATTTGTGTCCTTGGATATATTAACAATTCAGCCAAACAGAGAGGACTGGACCTGCTTTGAGCAGGGTGCGGGAACAAAAATGCTCGAGGCCCAATGCAACCTAAAATACTCTGCACTGTATGAGTCTCTTTTCACTAAGTCTATGCAAATAATTTTCTCCAAATCACTCTATTAAGAGAAGAAAGACAAAATAATTGGCGAACTGAGCAGAGAAGCGCAGGAGGAGTGAACTGGTTGCTCAGAGGTAATTGCTTAATTATTATCAGAACCAGAACCACCACATAAGAAGTGTTGACAGTAAAGACAGTAAATTAGGTTGTTTATTCAGTAGTATTTCTAGTAAGAATTTACTACTATGGTCTTGGTAGAATTAAATCTAAAGCAAAGAATTAAATTCACAGAAGCAAAGCAGGAAGCACTCAAAGGGAAGAAGTACAGGGAGAGATATGCAGAGTAATTAAGATTCCAAGTTCTTCTCAGATTATATGAAATTGTGATGTGTTTTGTATTAGAGAGACAAGCAGAGGGAACAAAGGTAGTGGAAAAAGACTGATGTCAAGCTAAGACAGGAAACACTATGGCACAAGAGTGAACTGATGGAAGAAGGAAACATGCAGTCAATGCCTGGAGTGCGTATGTGATGGAAGAATAAATTTATTGGAGATGGCAGTGACTAGTGGCAGACTGCAAAAGAAATTAAACCTAAGACCTCCTTATGCATATCAGTTTTGCTTCTAAAGTGGATCATATTAATTGAGTCAATATGCCAAAGTGATACTAGATAAAATCCACTAGTGTTGAGAGGATACAACTTGCATCAGTTAAGAAAACATTTACTTAACTGAATAGGTTATAATACATTATTATAACTGTATAATAAATTGTTTCATTCCGTAATGGAGGACCTTGAGTTTTGTCTAGCCAATGAAGGGGTTTTTGCATTTCTTATAGATAATGACTACAAAAATTCTTCTAGCCATGCCATACCTTCCAGTACCATCAAATATAATTAAATACCTATTAGTTGACATGAGCATTGGAAACAGTTTTAGAGAATGATGCAAGTCATTCAACAAAAAAAAAAAAATTGGTTTTTTTTATAGCAATTGACAGTGATCTAGGCAATATGTTGTGTACATGTTTTGGGTGATACGAGTCAGATATGTCATATCAGAGCTTATAGCAGCCTTTGTCCAGGCTCCTCACAATCATGAAGTATGCTTCCCCTTTTCTCACCATTCCTTATTCACTTCTATCTATAGTATGGTTTAATTAGTGAACCTATCTGCTCTCTCATCAGGCCTCGATAGCCTGAAGTAGTTTTCAGAGTTCCTTACCATTACATGTGACTTTGAAGTAATATCGCATATTTCAGGTTAGCCTTTCCACAAAGTTTGTTCTGCTGTCTTTATTTTAATCTTTTAAAATGCTTATCCAGTGCCTCAGAAGTTCAAATACTTAATTTTGCTATCTTTAATAACAACCATCACCAATGTCTGTGCTGAAAACTCAGACAACTTTACAGCAGAAAAATACTTCTAGCAAGCTGAAGAAAATAGAGCCATGGGATGTATTAATTATAACCATTCGTCATATATATTACAGACCAAGGGCAGATTCATACTTATTCCACATTCAGTAATGAGTCTGCCACTAACGAATGTCTCTGAATACATTGAGAAAATAAATTATGCTTTTGTTAGAGCCATCCTTTCTATCAGAAAAGGCTGCTAACACTTTCTATTCTTTATGTTTTCTTCCTTCTAATGACAGAAGGAATGAAAGAACTGATACCAGTTACAAGAGTAGTCTTTGCCATGTAGTGGAGCTATTAACACCTTCCCATCTACACCAAGAAAGAATGCATAATCAATATTGTAATAGCCCTCTGACTGCTTTTCCTAAAGTGCTCCCGATCCTACAGACACTAACCATGAACAATCCGGTTGGATTTAACACAAGAAAATAAACTAAATTAATGGTCATCTACCTGACAAATGCATGGGCCTTTTTTTTTTTTTTTTAATTTTTAAAACAGACACAAGACTGGGCCTTCATGAATTTTCACAACATTAACACATTACACTAATATGTATGGACATCCTCCCCATCCTCTCATGCACCCCAGTTCCTCATTCCTAAAAGCTCTAATAATAGAGGTGTACCCAAGATTTTCTATACAGCCTTTTTTTTACAACTTCTATGTGTGCTCTTCAATACACAGAATTGAAATTTGGGAAAGACATACCTCAGCTGATGTAATACAGCTCTGTCCTCTTAAATGGAGCTGACATTTACAGTAGGCAAGTATCTTCTAGGTATCTCTTATTTCCTGAGGATGCATACAGCTATTTTCTTTTTATTACCTGTTTTTCACTCAGCATTAAGAACATGACAGTCTAAATTTAGGATCATCTCAGCCACAGGTACTGTACAGATATGTTAATAAAAATAACCATTTTTCTTTTTGTCATACCAGCCTGAACAGATAAGCAACAGGGTCTTTGGAGGGAGAGAAATTAGGGGATTAATTCTGTAATCCTTTGTAGAATATTGTTGGTCAGCAGCTTCTTTGTGAATCAAGGAATGTGACCCTGCTATCATCACAGCTCATCAAATTTCACCTAATGAGAACTCAAGAGGGCACTGGTGAGAAATATGATATAGGGGATAACTAGAATGAATTCAATGATACTACTTTCAAATTGTAGTAAGTGTTATTCAATTAGTTTGATATGTTGAAATCTCAGAGGAAAACTAAGCCAGGTGTAGAGTAAGGCCTGGCGCTCGGAAGATCACGTGATGTACGGAAAGCATAGAAACAAGGAAATAAGGCATTGAACACCTTATAAGGCAAAAACCGCTGACTCGCCCCCTGATTGGCTGACACGCTCAGTTCCGCATTGCTAAAGGTATATAATGCTCGCTGTGTGCACAATAAACGCTATTTGATCATCTGCCATATTGGTGTCTGTGGTCTCTAGCCCTAAGCCAGGGGGATGGCTTAGCTCTGCAAGTCTTGGCTGAAGCAACGCAGCAACAGCCAGGCAAGATTTATAGGTAGAAGAGACTTGTTTCAACTAATGTTCAGTACACAAAAGCAAACTTTCAGGTCAGAACAACTGTATCAGATAACTTCTCCCTTTCTTCCAAACCAAATCAGCTGGTCTAGCAGTATCTTCCTGAAAGCTAATCTTTTCCTCATACATCACAACAGCCACAGCATCTGAAGGGAGAATTGCCAAAAAGTGTGTGATTGACCATTCATCTAATAGGACTAATTCACAAACAGTAGTTAGAAAAAAAGTGAAGAGGTGCCACTGCCACACTCCCCTCCACATCCCCCCATAGAGAGAATGCACACACTCACCTGGCACTTTTACTAGCAGCAGAACAGAGGTGCTTTAACTATGGCAATTGTAAAAGACATTCATTTATTTGAAACTAAATGGCACCAATAAATGTCAAAATGTTTGTTTCCTACCTTATTAAGATTTGTTTCTAGCCTCCTGTATGCTGTTGGTGTAAGACATATTTTTCAATTATGAAAAAAACCCCTCTAAAATTTAACAAAGAGTTTAAAATAAAAGCACTTTTTTTGATATTGTAATTACTTTTAAAAGTGTTTTTCTCTAGCCCAGGAGAACATTAAATTCTAGTCCTCAGAATGCTGTATGTGACAAGTGATACAAGTTCACATACCTCAGAAGTCAGTCCTGTTAGTTCCAACAGGATAATGAAGGAAAATATGGTTAGGAAGCCTCACTGACCCTTGTAAAAGTTATTTACTTGGTGGGAGGAGTGGGGGTTTCACAGTAATACAAGGTCTCTGCCAGTTCAGCTGTAACTTTTCATGAGAACTTAATAAAAAGAGATCTTGTTTAATAGGAAATTACTTGAAAGAGCAATTTATTTTTGTCTACTGAATACTACGATTTTTTGCAACTTGGCCATTTTCAAAAATATTTTTTCTGCAACCAAACCTCCTTATTTGAAGAAAAAGCTGATATTATGTTTTATTTCTCTGATCTCACACACATTAACAAAATCTCCAAAACAGTTTTTACATTTTATGTCTCACCTATGAGGCATAGAATTTAAAGAGTCTTAGGCTAGTCTTCCTAACTTGCCTACTGATTCTTCAAGAGTAAATTTGACTGTTGTGTTTATACTAGAACTTGGGTGTCATGGTTTTAATGCTACGTGACCAACCAACAACATCATGTCCATCTATCATACTCAAATACCTACTTTGATTTCACAGACATAATTAGCTGGAGACTAAAAACTTTAACAGGCAATACAATCATTTGTACATCAGGTTATTTTTCCATGCAAGACCTCAAATACTGGATTATACTTCATCAAGCGCAACATTCCATGATCCTTTTGTTATTTTCTCTTCCAAATGTAGAAATTTTTATTTTATCTTTTTTCCTGAAAAACCCAGTGTCACTGTCTAAATATTTATTAAGCCTACAGGTTGAACTGAATTTTCAGCAGAAAATGCATTTGACCTTTATGGTACAAGGGTGGCTTTCTGCAACCACCAGCTGCAGTTCTGAACACTTGAAAGATGTTGCTCTTTTTAATAGCAGCTTGTGTGGTAAATATGCCAATTAATTGCAGAAACTTGCAAGCAAGTCTTCGAACTGATACCATGCATAACCCATAACTGCTTACTAGTACTCTAGCTTAATTCAGGTAAGTCACTCTGAAGTCTTTTTCCCCCAGTCACAAGAACTTTGTAGTAGAGACAGCATTTTGAACTGACTGCAGGGCTACAAGTGCCCTCTTCTGGATATCTGATACTACAGTTTATTCAATGAAAAGCACAAATGACCATTCATTGTGTGAAAATGAAAAGATTTACTGAATTTTAAGTTTGCTAGTGCAAGCTAAACAGACTAATAAGCATCAGCCAAATTATTTCATAAGAAAATACCTAGTTGTGTAGTTTAGCAGAGCTTTAGTGTCATTTATATATGCCTCTCTGAATAAGTTTCTTAACTGAGCACAGAAAATTGATCTTTAATCCTATCATTTTCAAGCAGGATTTAGATTAAGAATACACATCTTCCTTTTCCTCCCAGTCTGAAAAAGAGTATTCCAATTGTTTGTCTTATCAATAAGAACATGAAGAAAACTATTAGAATGTCAAAACCCAAACATTAGTATAGCTTATACTTAGCTACTAATCCACAATGAGGTAGATAAAGACTCCCAGCTGTGCTAGGAGCATTCACAGTTCTGAAATGCAACAAAGCATATCCATAAATCAGAATGTGCCTAAATATGGATTTAAGATATTTACTATAAGTTTAGGTATCTGCATTTGACAATCCAGGCATATACTTTCACATACATTAAAGATTAAAATGAATGCTGTGCATGGCAGCACAATTTGCATGTTAATGATTACACAGCTATCCAAAGGAACATTGTAAACATGGGTTTATGCTATAATCAGATGCATATGGAAAGTTATACATAAAATGGAAGCAAAATTGAGAAAATTTAACCTGAAGCATCGACTGTATTCCATCCACTTCAGCTAACTGACAGCCAGCTTTTGATTTTCAGATACAAACTAAAAACAGCCAAGATGTTCACCACATGAGCTCCAGCCAAGCTCATGTGAGCTGGGTCTTTTAGTAGATGAAATGATATGGGGAAACAAGTTATAAGACCCAGAAATTCTGTTGGTTTTTTTTTGCATAAGTCCATACTATTCAAAGCTAGCACATGTAGCACAGCAACCCTTCCAAGATCCACACGTTAGAAAAACTTATCATCCATTTCCACTTTATAGAATAAAGGCAGGCTTTAACCTTCTCAATTTAAGAAAGGAACATACACAGTCAAAAAGCAAAGCGTGGAAATTGCAGTTTGAATCTGACAGTGTCCCAGACAAGTGTGATTGCTCTCATCAAGTGTTTTGCAATTTTTCTTCTCAGGTGATATTAGAATGTCTTTCTTCAAGCTGAGAGTCTGGAAATCAACATACAAACAGAAAAGTTGTTTCCATCATCAATACTACTAAGTGATGTAGGGAAGCCAATCAACTCTACTGTGTTGCCTCATAGTTCAGTGCCTTCAGATTTCACGTGTTGAAACACCATTGCAGAGTCAGTGAGCAGAAAATACCAAGTATAGATGATGCCAGAAAGCAAACACTAGAGAGGAAAACCACCAGGCACTCACCATCTTCCTCTTGCCTGCCACGCAGACCTACTTGCAGATGTATGACACCTATCAATTAGGATTGCACACAATGATTTTCTTGTCATCCCAACATTAGGTGAGCTTTTAATACAGAAAGTCCAGAATTATGTATGCTTCAATGATTTTTCACCACAAAGGAGCAAGCTATTTGATCTGAGAGGTCACAGACTGTATAATTTTAACCTCTCTAGATCTCTGAACTTCCTTTATTGCTCTGTATTGCTTCTTAGTACCTCTTTATCTGAGGAAACTCATTGACATGCTAGTTACATCATCTGCTAATCACTAATGAAAATGTTACATTAGATCACACATAAAATTGATCTCTGTGACACCTCACTACATACTTCTTGCCCTTCACATCTCAGCTCAATATGCTGTTGCTTATCATTATCTTTTGTTTATGGTCTTTTGGACAGCTTTCAACCCCTGTGTTATTCAGGTCAATTTCCATTAATTTTTCAATGAGACTTTGCAAGCCACTATTTTATTAATTCCTGCTATCACAAATGCTTAATTAAATTGTACATACATTAAGTTTCCTGTATTCCTACATTCCCTTTGTCAGTTATGCATTACATGATTTAAGAATTACACATGCCTGATATTCTTTGTACTTTCTGTATTCTATTGCTCAATAAGCTCTGAGTGCTTGCAAAAGCAATATTTGTTTCAGTATATTACTATGACTTAAAGTTAGGACTCTTGCACAGTGTCGCAATTTTCAGAACCATGCTTTCAATCAGCAGCACATTTATCTATCTTAGTGGCAGTTTCTCAGTTCTCATGACTTTTCATGAATCACTACAGGTGGTATGGTGACCATGACATATGGTCACCATCTCCTGGATCCTGGGTTGTACATGCTTAGAACAGCCAACCAAAATTCACATACACACAACCCCTAACATGGAATATTTTCTTACTAGTTCTGATCTGGCTCGTTTCTATACCCCTCCTTAGACAAAACCCTGTATTGAAAATAGCCTTTATCCTGGAATGTTGTAAGCACTTTCTTTTCTGTTTCTTAACTTTCACTGATTCTATGCTGCAGCTAACAGCAAAAGTAATACGTTTCCTTCCTTTCTATGGAAATAAATTACTGGTTTCATATATGGCTGCTTAAACATCACTTAAAAATCCACTGATATACAGCACAAATCTGGCCCACTTTTTAAACAAAGACTGATTACATTTACAGAAAAGTTCATGAATTACTAAAATTATCTTATAAATCCTTTGCAAAACATTAATCAAAAATCTGTGAAAATTATATTGCTTTTATTTAAGTGCATAATAATCATCAACTACACGTAACCGAAACTTTGAACTTTGATACCAAGCTGACATTATTCACTACTTTGGAATTGGCTAGAGTGATTAATTTTTCAGTGTATGGAAAAAGTAATTCTTGTGCAACAAAGTTTTCATGCATTCTTAACTAAAATTAATTGCAGCTAGATCCAGTTTCATTTGTGAGCTTTCAGGGAAACTGTAGAACTGATTCACTAGATAATATGCAAGCAATTCTGTAGCAAGTATGTCTTAGAAAGGCAGAACTCAGGAGAGAGGTGTATCTTTTATATATCCAGGTATCAGCACATTATGTGAAAAAAAAAAATTACATCAGTGAATATTTCTATGGATTCTAATTACCATTTAGTAATGCATCAAATGTTATTAACTGTAGGATTTAAAACAGATCCACACAAGAAAAATTTACTGATGCTGTGTGTTATGACTACACGAGACAAAAAGCACAAACATATTTTTTTCCAATACAAGGCAAAAATACCAAAACCAAGGAAAGGAAAAGCCCAAATCTAGAATTCTTTTCTTTTTTTTTTTTTTTTTACATTGCAAGTAAGAATTTTTATTTTAGCTACCTAAAATCTGGATGTTTACTCCAAGATGGTCATTTGCCTGACTTTATGCTCAAGAGAAATTCATTCTTAGCTGGCTGTGGGAGAGAATGGTGACAGGTGCCTAAATACAAGCTGCTTGTGCCATTTCAGCTCTCTGCACAAGGCTGTCACATAAGACAGGGGACCATGGGAAAATCCAGACACTCCTAGAGTAATTGATGGAGCCATGCAAGCAGCTCCATACATTAAAAACAGCAACAGACCTTTATGTATCAAAAACAGATAGCAGAGGGTGAGCTTAAGCTAGATGCCTTTTAGATAGTTACAGACAGGTGAAAGTCATTTTATTCCATGTGTATTACTTCATATATGCAAAACAAAAGAAGACTCTAACACAATTTTGAAAACAGATGCAAAAATAGTCAGAATGTAATTTTGAAAGTGAAAGTATATGGAAGCTTGCAAGACGTATAGAGTACTGTTACATGGAAGTCTCATTTTAGGGTGCCTAGTGTAGATTAAGAACTACCCTTTGGCAACATGCTTCAGAGTACTGAAATAGTGCGAACTCTCTTAGCTAAAACTCTGGTCTAACTCTAGACACTTCCTCCAGTCTTTTCAGCCTGGTTTAGCTTCCAAAACTTAGCTTGAATTTGGTGTTTATTTTAAACTATTGAAAGGAAATTATGCGTATGAATGGGAGTTTTCATTAAAAGACTTTTTTTTTTGAGGGAAATTTATACATGAGTAAAGAAGCTACCATTAGATTAATGGAATGTAAATTTTATCTATTTACATTTCTGAATTCCTCCTTTTTCTTACATTTTAATTAATTTTTTTCTCCATGTTTTGCTTTCATTATGATCATAATTTGACATGCAACTGGCAATAGTTTATTTTCATTTTTAGCTCTTTGTAATATCACCCTAAACTGTCATCTGTTACTTGCACTTCTTGTGATCCCTTTGGAACAAGGGAAAAGTATTCCTATCTTTACAGGCAGCACCAGGAGTACTGTGGGAGCTACCAAAGTACACACTAATAATGACAAGAATAACAACTTAATCTGAGCTATTTTCTCTTATCTGCTTTTCAGAATCAGTTCATCCATCTAACATTAGCACTTTACTAACATACACCAATGAGCTGCCAAAATATTTAACTTAAAATTGACAAACATGTCTTGGCTGCACATACTTAAGTATTAAAAACCTGGAAAGCAAGCTGTGTGCTGCCTATGTGCATTTTATATATACACAGACCAAAGCCTCATTATTTGCATTATTATCAGCCCAAAAGCATTTCTCACACTCAATAAAGTTTTGGCCAGAAAAAAAACCAAAGCAGTATCACATAAAAGCAGTCACTTATGTTCACAGATACAAGATTTTAAATAATAGACAGTATAAGAAGACATGAAACCTTCAACATAGCCAGCAACAAGCAACATTAAGAAGAGACAGAAATCTTTCTGTGACCAAAAAAATAGACAGTGAGACTTTTCTGAATTACCAGCCACAGAGTGCAAGAGATTACTGTGAAGCAATATAATTCTTGACCACATAGAGTACTTTAATAGAGAAATAGAAAATTTTAGACCCACGCTAAAGACTCGGTGACCAAGGCAATTTATTTTTCTTGGAAAAGTGCACTGGAATAGCTTTTCTTTTTTTTTAATCTTACAGTTTACTACTACCACTTACAAACCAAAGCGGCACAGACAACCACAACTGCAGTGTTCTGTCTTTCTGTGTGTTTGACACTAAAGCCTTAAACTCCTCACATTAGAAGGTGATTTTAAGTGTTTAATACAAATATACATGTGTAAGAAACCACGTTGTTACACAATATAACATTTGTTTCTTATAGTTGTTCACAAAACTAAAAAGCCTGCAACTAGGTACAAGAAGAAAAGTTCATGGGTACACTCACACAGAATCAGGAATCCGTGCCAGAAATCCCTGACCTCACTGCTACGGAAGGTTATGGAGCAGTTCATCTTGAATGACATCACATGGCATGAAGGTGATATGGCCCAGTCAGCATAGGTTTCTGCCAAATACTGTGTTCTGTTTGGGGTCCCTTATTACAAGAAAGACATTAAGGTGTTGGAGCGTATCCAGAGAAAGGCAATGAAACTGGTGAAGCGTTTGGAGCACAAGTCTTACGAGTAGCAGCTGATGGAACTAGGGTTGTTGAGTCTGGGGAAAAGAAGGCTCAGGGAATACCTGGGCTCTCTACAACTACCTGAAAAGAGATTGTAGCAAGGTAGGTGTCAAGTCACTTCTCCCAAGTAACAAGCATTAGGATAAGAGGAAATGGTTTCAAGTTGCAGCAGAGGAGATTTAGATTGGATACTAGGAAAAAAGTCTTCTCCAAAAGGCTTGTAAAGCATTGGAACAGGCTGCCCAGAGGAGTGGTTGAATCACCATCACTAGAGATATTTAAGACATGTAGATGTAACACTTAGGGACATCGTTTAGTGGAGGACTTGGAAGTCTAGGTTAACTGTTGGACTCGACAATCATAAAGGTCTTTTCTAACCTAAACAATTCTATAATTCTATGAATCTGAGCATATAAAAGATAGCAGATGAGCTTCCATGCTCATCAATATGTGGAAGCAATAACCTAAATTATCACAAATCCAGAAGTGAAAGTGACAGCATAGGAAACAGTTCCTAGATTCATCATTGATGTTTCTCTGATGTCATCAGCTTAACATACAGCAGGACTGAAAGTGACACAACTAAGCACTGTGTATCCCTCAGGAAAAGTATTAATAAGGTAGAGGATACATTTATAAAAAGCCCCTCCAGAAAACCTTAGCAAGCCCATATCCCAAGTTGTACAGGCAACTCCACATCTCAGGAAGGACACAGCTGAATTAGACTCCAAAGTATGGTGGACTCCAATGAAGTACAAACAAGGGCAACTAAAATGGTTAAAGGCTTGCAGCAGTTACCCTATAATGAAAGATTAAGAAGGCTAAGACTCCTTAATTTGGAAAGAACACAAAGGGAATATGATTAAGCTTTAATAATTTCTGAATGCAGTGAATAAGTGCAGAACCATTGCTCACTAAAACATAGAACTAGAACTAAGAACCACTTGATAAAGCTAGCAAGAGACTATTTTAAAGCAGGCAAATACAATGCCATACAGAGACAACAGTACTCCCTATAATTTGTTGTTACATTTCAAGGTCACGGAGGCAAACAGTACCAGTATATTAAAAAACAGACTCCCAAAATCCCCCTCTCGGTTAATGGATGCATAAAGGGTAATTAAAAGGCATAAGCAAGATCTTAACTGGCAACACCCTTGAAACAGCAGTTCTGGGACAATGAAGAGTGCTATACCCTGAATATCACTTCCACTGCTATGATGTCAGCTGGAGAATACTAAGCTGGATGTCCCCTTGCTGTGACTTAGCTGGGCCTTCTTACATCCTCATTTGCTTCACCTTTTACCCTGAGAAATCCTGTTCCTTTGCGCACGTATGAAAATGCAATTACTAATACGAGCCAACACATGCTTAACAGGCAGTGCGTTAATTCAACTAAGATGATATAGAAACAAATACAAGTACAAGAAAACAAGTACTTCAAAACAAAATGGCAGAATTTACTTACTATGAGGAATAAAAATATTGCATTTACATTAGGTAACCATATTATGTTTGATTATAAGTCAACTTTGCTTTTCTTCAGAAATAGACAATTTTCACAAAAGCACTTCTTTTTATCAACTGTTAATTAACATTAAATACTTTAAGTACCATATATTAAACTTTATGATACTGCACTGATTTTGGAAAATATAAAATTGTTAAATTCTACCTTGTGTATCACTTTATAGGGTTATTAGGTTTTATGCCTGTGAAAAAGAGGAAATTGACAGAAAACACACCATGTCCCTAAGCATTTTTCACTGAATAAACTGAAAGAAATGTAGAAATGAGTGCAACCTGTTCATGACATGACCATACTTCTAGAAAATCAGTCACAGCTATTGATGATTTTTAGGGACACTGTATTAAGGCTTGTGAAGTAACTATAATTGGTGAGGTTTTTCTCTTAAAAGAATGAAATTAAATCTCTGTACTTGTGATATTGAACTGCAGTGCTTTCTCAGAGATAAATATTTTCAAAGTGATAACTGTCTGCCTAGTGAAGAGCAAAATGCAAAAAATATGTTCAGATAAAATTCTTTTATCT
The DNA here is from genome assembly GCF_000696875.1 of Nestor notabilis. NCBI lineage: Eukaryota > Metazoa > Chordata > Aves > Psittaciformes > Psittacidae > Nestor > Nestor notabilis. The sequence goes on along the minus strand of NW_009913820.1, from coordinate 17,929 downwards.
GGGCAAAAGATCACAAATAATCAAATCCAGTCCAGATTAACGACATTTCCTTGTTTTTCAGGTCATAAGGATGTCCTTTATTGTTTTCTGCACTGCATGTTGCAGAAAAGTCTTCAAAGTGCATCAGCTCTGTATCTACAGTGATAGTATGATAGTACCACACAGAAATTCTATAAGTAGAGAACAGGGTTAGCTATAACAAAACAGCAACAATACAGCTCTAAGCACAGAAAGGCAGGCTGCTATCCAGGGCTATGGAAATTCTCCAGCACCAACCACTTGCCAAACAATATTCTTTTTCAGTTCTCTGGTACAGAGGAAAAAAAAAAAAGGAAAAATAAGAAGCTCTACTAAAAAGTTACATATTTGATGATGAATTTTTGTCTTCTTATATATGATGCACGACTTTTAAAAAGTATTTCTCCTTATAGACACTAGGTTGTATCCACTTCAGAACTAGTGGCATATCCCTGCTGGAACTAGAGAATATAGACCACTGTTCAAACCCTTTTCTCCTGTTTTCACCTGAAATTGTTAAAAGTGGAAAATAGTAAGCTCTGTGTCATCAACCAATCCTGCAGATTGCTAGCTGATATAGTACTCTCTGTTGCAGTTTTATTAACTTTTACTGGGGTCTATACATGAACTATTTTTAGTTCTACCTACTAAATCTGATAGAAGTTTCGGGTCCACATGTCTGGTAGAGCTATTCAAGTGCTTCTCCAGTGTTGCTGAAACTAGTCCTCTTGCAGTCACACACTTGGCAAGTCAGATTACACAGAGAGGGAGCTTTAAAGTCAAATAAGCCACCTGATGTTATCTCTTTCAAGAAGCAGCCCAGGAAGTCTAAAAAGACAAAGCCCAAACTTTGTGGTTTGATATGAAATTAAAGGTAAGACCAACACATTAAAAATTTATTAATTCACAGATGAAGATGGAACCTTGAATTCATGATTTCTGGTTGTGTTTACACAGGAGATTTTACTTCAATCACCCAGATATGCTGAGAAATTCTGTAGACCATGACTTCTAGTATGTAGTATTTGTACTATGTCAGGCTTAAAATTGGATGCTAACCCATTAGGTTGGGTCAGAAAGTTTCTAGAAAAAAAGGGATCTATCAGTGAGCTGAATGCTGAAAATTGCAGTCTTTCACACCTGTATATCTCACTAAGGATGTTCTTTATCTTCTTTATTTTGATTTAAATCAGATCCATACTGCATGAGATGAAAAGAAAACCAGGTATTATACTATTTGGTTCTGGCATTTCTAAAGTTTTAAATAAAACCTGAAAAAAAAAGCCAGGCCGTTTGAGAGTATTTGCTTTATGAACAAAATGGTTTATTACAGTCCTATGCCATTGGTTAGCAGTTAAATAATTAGCAGTTAAAGCATCAGAAATCTTTGAGCCAGCATATAATTAGGATGAAGAACGCAACTATGCGTAGTGCCCATAATTAGGCCTACAAAAGCCGAAACAGGCAAAACCATTAAATCAGCCAATGTTTAAATCAGATGGGTACTGCACCTACTCACTAGGTTGTCTGCACATGATGTCAAAGTTACATAGCCAAATTGCAGCTCATACAGACTGTGCAGGCATTTTGCAGAAACCACCCTTAATTAGCTCTTACACTGACTTAAGAATACCACCTACTGTGTTTCAAGTACTGTAGCAATGCACTGCAAAAAGATAGCATAGCACAGTGAACACACCAATAACCTTCTGAATAAAACTGGTAGTCCAAGTTTACAAAAATAAAGCAAATTTGTGCAAATTGTTTACTGTGTATTAAAGTTTTTAATGTCCTTGTCTTTGTATATCCTTGTCACATTTACCTTAATATATTCAGCTTGAGCTGTGGTAAGTATTGATTTTATTTCCATGTTTCAGTTCCTTTTGTGTGTTTCCATGCTTCAGAAGTAATTTTTTTTAAGTTTACCTATGTGGTAAACGATATAGTTTACCTATGCAATTGCACTTTCAGAACAATTACAACGCTACCTTCAATATAATTGGAGAATGTCTTTGGAGAAGACCTGGGGTTCTATCTGAATCTTTTCTACATGCAACATGGAAAAATTCATTTAACATTAATATGCGTCAAAAACCACTTCAAATCCTAGGAAAGTTTAAACAAAATAAAAGTTATTTACCACAGACTAAGGGCTTTACTTCTGCTCTTTCTGCAAGGGGAAATATGATTCCTCAGCACACTTGTGTCATTTAAACCCAAAGATCTGCAAAAGGGTGTCTACATACTGAGGTCCCAGGACTCTGCATTCTGACACTAACAATGTACTTATTTACTTTTCCCTGCAAAGCAATACCTAAAAATAAAAAATTATATGGTATTAAGTATATGAACTGAGCAACACACACTGAGAAACAAAAACCCAAACCCCATCCAACTGGATATTAAAAACCCCTATTCACAGTGAGGACAGTGTAGCAGTGGCACAGGTTTCTCAGAGACATCATGCAAAACCCAGCTGAGTAAAGCCTTGAGCAACCTTGTCTGATGTCCTTTCATGAATTTGGGCTGCAGACCTCCTGAGCTCCCCTTACTCTGTATTCTGTAACAAATATAGTAACAAACACACACTCAAAAGGAGAAAAATACAGCTTTCATCTGAGGATCTTTTACACCTGTTCCATTTATAGCAAATGTGTTCCAATATAATTTTTGTATACTTATTTTTTCAGCACACTTAAGAGTGAACGGAAACAGATATTAGCAGCATAATATCTTAGGGCATGAAACATGTTCTATAGTTCCTGTGTTTTACTGGCAAAGTCAGAGCAATTTCTTCAGAGAAAATTTGTTTTTCTGCTTTATGCCAAAAATCAGGAGGCAGACTGTAATATTGAAAGTAAAATAGCAGGAACATAGAGTCCTTCTGACAGTGATGAGACTGGTAAAAGCCCAGGAATTATTCCTGTGGCTATCAATCTGGTACTGAATCCTAAGTAATCTATGTTGATTGGTCTTTCATAGCTTCTGTAGATCTACCTTTATATCTGCCTAAACAAAAGCCTAACACAACTGGACACAGAAAGACAGTACTTCATTAATTTCAATGTATTCAATGTGATTTAATATGTTAGCTCTACAAAAATGGTGTTCAACTAGGGAAGATTTGCTCAGTAAATGCCTTATATTTTCTTGGCTCATGAAGAGCTACACAGTACTGCAGGGAGCATACTGTACAGTTATTAAATGCTATTTTGAGAAATGTTGTATTATTGCTGAAATCTGCACAAAGCAAGAAAATGAAGAACCCTCAATATTTGAACTTTAAAATTACTCTGTATTTCAGTAGCTACATTTTCACTTCATAAATCCAAAAGGTCCCCATAGCTAGAACCTACATATCATCACAGCTCAAGTTGAATATATTACAGTAAATGTGACAAGATAGATGATAAATGTGGTGTTAGGGTTCAAGGATTTACAGTCACAATGTACATTGACAATTTTCATAATTTATTCATAATTTTAGGAATACTATGAAAAATATAGAAGCACTTTAAAAATCAGATCAATGGTGTGTGCATCACTGAGTAGCTGAAACACAAATTTACTGTGTATTTTCATGTGCTTTCATCTATTATTTTGCTGAGGGACAGATTCCAGGACAGTAGCACACCAATTTTCTTACTGCTGAGGTTCAAGCTTTTGTTGTTTTATTGAAGCACTCATAAAAGTTTGGATTGTCTAAGATTTTTTGTAACATATGCCACAGGGTAGCAGTGAATATCACTGATACCCAGTAACAATGCACAAAGAGACAGTTTACTGAAAATATGCATTAAGAAGCTCACTGGGGAAGTACAAACTTAAAAACCATAAGTTTATAATAAGTATTGGAGAAATCAAGTCATTGTTTCTTTACATCTTGCTGTCAAGACTTGGTATCACACTAGAGGACACCATGTCAGCCTTCTGGTCTGCATGACCAAGGAGACAAACACTGCACAGGGGAAACAATGCATGTTGTAGCACACAGCTGCAGTACGTCACTTCTAAGGCAGACCCTGCAGTACATCTGACTTCCCTGCTCATCGGACAGATCTCACCAGTTCTGGTGCTCCTTTCTCAAAACAGATGCTGAAGAATTGTGAACCATATTAAAAGAAAACCAAAAATGCAATTTTAAAACCTAAGAACCTGGTTTACAATTAAAGATTCAAAGAGCTCAAGCTGTTTCTTTTAACAAAAAGTATGAGGAACAACTTGATTACTCTATGAAAGTATCTTCACAGAGCGAAAAAAAGTAGGAAGTAAGGAGCTCTTTAATCTACCTGAGAAAATGAAACAAGAAGCAAAGATTAGAAGCTAAAGTGACAGATATTAAAATTAGACATTAGGCACACATTTCTACCACAACCAATTAGCAAGTACATTTGTAAGTTCTTTTCCTATTGACACCTTTTGAAGAGCTCTTTTTAAATCTGAAAAGACACAATTTTATGAGAACATCTGATAACACTTCCTGCTGCTTCTCTTACAGATTAAAATGTAAGAACTGATTGTATAAAATGAATGGCCACCTACTGCAGAAGGGACAGGGAGGAGAAATACCATTTTTTCCTCCCTGTGGTAGAAAAATGAGCAACTTGGTAAAATGCTAACTTACATAAGTTTCACTAGACATGCCATAGTTCAAAGAAGCTACCCAATTTATCAGCAGTGGCCCCATAGAATGAAGTTCACTGAGAACAACTTAAAGCCTAAAGTTTTGAGCTGCTTAGGATTTGGAGTATTGCAGTCAGAATTTTTAACTCTAAGTGAGCATCCAACAACTTTTTTTGAGTACTTTTTGACTCAATTACTTTCAAAAACAGAAGGGCAAATTCTTAACGTCTTTTATAAAAACCTTCTGCCATTTAATGTCAGTCATTCTCTGTTCTGAATCTAACAAAAGACACCTTAATGAAATGTCTTACCAGTGACTGAACAAACTGAAAAAAGTACAGTCAAGCTTTCAGTAACGTTAGACAGACAACATTAACAGATTATATTCTATATTGAAAATTGCAACAAGAATAATAATTGAAGTCGATTGCCAAATCTAAAGTAATGTAATTCTTGTAATTTTGCAGGTACATTTACAGACTTAAGATAAGTTGATGAACTAAAAGCAGCTTCTTTAAAGAACAGGAGAGTAGACAATTTTTGATTAAGTGGCCATTTACTATATGCTAAGTGCAGAAAGATGGATACTAAGGAATTCATGCTGTTCTGCAGCTTCCTAATTTTATTTTATCATTAAAGAATCTAAACTAGAATGAGTTGGTTGAATCAATTTATTTATTGCAAAATTTTTTCTTTGATAATTGATCTAAATTCGTCTTTTTTAAAAGATAATATTCTATCTACAATGGCAGGAAAAACAGCTTTTTCATCTCTTCACAAGAAACATATTATGTATATATTCCAAATTATTTAGTTTAATCTCTTTTCTTCCTTATTTTTCACAAAGATTATCCATTAGGTGACTTAACATTTGACTACAACACTAAGCAAAAACTAAAATCTATTGTTTCTAAGTTAAGCAAAACAGATTTCTTCAACTGTAATGTGGAATCACTAGAAATTATTTTATCTCTGGAAGCTATTTTATCTCTGGAAGCTATTTTAATTTTACAATTTGCTGTCTTTTCACATTTACCCAAATAAATGTCACTTTTACACTTTTACAAAGTTTTGACTCTGTGGTTATTCAGCCATATATCCCACTGGATTTCTTGAGTTATACAGTCAACGAACTGTTTGACACGAAAGTCAAACTGTTCACTGTTGCTCAAGTGTGCCTGCCCTGCAGCTGCCTGGTTGTGTGGAGCTTCTGATGCTCCAGATATACCAAGAAGCCAACAGTGAATGTCAGTCAAGATCTGCCTTAGCAAAAAAAATTGTATATATTCTTATACAGAGAAAAAGAGCTTCAAAAGTGTGGCTCTTCTACTCTGTCTTTCTCAATGATCTGCCTAGAGTCCAAAAACGGGGCAACTGCGCAACACAGAAAATAGCATGAGAAGCAAGATGTGCCATTTGTGAAATACTCTTTTTCATTGTCATTTGTCTAGTGTTATAGAATTACATTAAAACAATCAAAAAGAAAGACAGAAATTTGGTGAATTGCGAGAATCATTTCAAACACTGACATATCAGCATCATAAGAAATATGTGTGTTACATGTGGGGAATTACACCTGGGTTTAAAAATCTTCAGTGGAAGAATGCAATCCACCTTAGTACTCTAGAATTTGTTTTGTCTTGATTCATTTTGTTCCAGAATCTAGCCAGAAAGAACAAGTTTATCAATCACTCTGATTTTCAATATTTTTTCCCTAAAATTTGTACCAAAATTAAAACTCAGAAAATTGTTATTTTCTAATCTACAACTGAATTATAAAGATTGAACAGAGTGAAAGAAGGGATCTTGCTATTTTTTTGAGTGTTTTATTGATTAGTACTGTAGAGTCAGTACTATACTGCTGTTGAATACTCCACTCAGTGAGTACTCTACTGCTGTTGCATGGTTGGAAGTAATCAAATGCAAGAAATTCATGCTTTTCAGGTGTGGTGGGTTGACGTTGGCTGTACACCAGGTGCCCACCAAAGCTGCTCTATCACTCCTCAGCTGGACAGGGGAGAAAAAATATAATGAAAGGCTTGTGGGTCAAGATAAGGACAGGGGGAGATCACTCACCAATTACCAACATGGGCAGAACAAACTCAACTTGGGGAAATCAGTTTAATTTCTTGCGAGTCAAATTAGAGTAGAGTAATGAGAAATAAAAACCGAATCTTAAAACACCTTCCTCCACACCCCTCCCTTCTTTCAGGGCTTAACTTCACTGCCAAACTCTCTACTTCCTCCCCTCTCAATGGCAGTGGGGGATGATGGGGAATGGGAATTGCAGTCAGCTCATCAAATTCTGTCTCTACAGCTCTTTCCTCCTCAGTGAAGGACTTCTCACACTCCTCATCTGCTCCACTGGGGAGTCTCTCCCACAAGAGACAGTCCTCCACAAACTTCCCCAACGTGAGTCCTTTCCAGGGGCTTCAGTTCTTGATGAACTGCTCCAGCGTGGGTCCCTTCCACAAGGTGTAGTCCTTCAGGAACAGACTGCTCCAGCATGGGTCCTCTGTGAGGTCACAAGTCCTGCCAGCAAACCTGCTCCAGTGTGGGCTTCTCTCTCTATGGGGCCACAGGTCCTGCCAGGAGCCTGCTTCAGCTCGGCCTTCCCACGGAGTCACAGCTTCCTTCCAGCACCCCCCTGCTCCAGTGTTGGGTCTTCTATGGGCTGCAGGTGGATTTCTGCTCTACCATGGACCTCCATGAGCTGCAGGGGGACAGCCTTCCTCACCATGGTCTGCATCATGGGTGACTTCACTCCTAGCAGCTGAAGCACCTCTTCCCTCCCCTTATTCACTGACCTTGGTGTCTGTAGAGCTGCTTCTGCCACACCTATTCTCACTCCTCTCTTTGGCTACAATTGTTCCTGCACAGTAACTGTTTCACCTTCTTAAATATGTTATCACAGAGGTGCTACCACCATCGCTGATGGGCTCGGTCTTCATCAGTGGCGGCTCCATCGCAGAGTCAATGGCATTGGCTCTACTGGACATAGGGGAAGCTCCTAGCAGCTTCTCACAAAAGCCACCCCTGTAGCTTCCCGCTACCAAAACCATGCCACATTAACCCAATACATGGTACCAGAAGCCAGGGAGATGCTTTTGAGTCAGAGAAGCTTAGAGATAAAATTATAGACAGCCCAAAACATCTAAGGAGATTACAAACTGAAGAGCTGTTGGTCCTTCTCTGTAGAGGAGAAAAATATTTCTCATGAGCTAGGAATTGGTAATTTTTTTGACTTGGATACATGCCATGAAAGTCTAGTTTAATATCTGTGACTGTGGAAAGAAATATGCCAGTCTGCTCCAAAAATTAAAAAAAAAACCCACCAAAAAGCAAACAAATCAGTTTCTAGCAGATGATCAAATTTTCAACCACCTGGCAAATTACACTTAAGTAACCAAAGGGGGCAGATTGTTTGTGATAATGGGCCTGCTGATCAGCTCTCATTTAAAGAAAGAACTTCTTGGTAAGTCAACCTTAATGCTCTATCACAGACATTCTTCAATCTCTCACTATATCTGCATGTCTGAAAAGGAAGTCCAATAGTTATCACCAGTTAAAGCAGTCTCCAAAGTCAAAGAAAGGCATCTCCATGCTGACATCATCTTCTTCTGCACTAGAGAATATATATAGAACAAGACTGACCCAATGTGATGCTGATTGCTGTGTAATGAATAGCCTCATGGATAGAGTGAGATATACCAAGTTGCCATAAAGAAATTTCTTCCAAGCTCATGACTCACAGCAACAGTACTTACAGCACCAGGTCTTCTGACTTCCTCACTTATAATTATCCACTTTTTATCCATCTGTGGGAACAGAGGCCATGAATGAGAAGTTCAGTCTTGTGGAGTGTTTTTATTCATGGCTTCCATAAAAGAGGAGCTGTGTTATAAAAGGTTCGTCTCCTTTTCTTTCCTTGATACCATACTCCCACTACCTCAGGAAGCAAGACATACTTGGCTTCCTGCTAAAACAGCAAAACTGTGTGATATAACAAAGAAGTGCTACTCTGCATCAGCAAATTGTGTGACCCATTTTTTTTTGTTACTCCTCTCCACTTTTTCTTTTTGTCCCCCAAAAATGTGTTTCTAAAACTGATGTTCCATATAGGCTTACTGGACAAGTATATTTCTCTGCTTAGGGATTTATCACAGCTGTATGGAAGAAATAGTACCTAGGACAATATATGCAGAGACGAGCAAGCATGGGAGATGCTGACATGTGTGGGACCAAGTTACAAGGACTTAGTTCTAGGACCTCCTTTCCTGCCTGAGCACCTGGGGACAGAGAGGATTTAGAAAATAGGGGAAATGTGAGGTGGGTGTTCATTGAATGGCAGACATAGGAATGGACTGCAATTCTGTTTTCAGAAGTGAAGTGGTATAGCATAAGGCTAGAATAGGTACAATGAACTTGGGAGAACAGAGTAAAATAAAGAACTGGAAAGGGTTGCTTTAGATGTCAGTGCTGGATCTGAGAGGTTGAAGAATTGAAATTATAGGCAATCTTAGATCTAAGCACCAATTGAGTACATTATAGTAGAGCATATGAACATGTAATTTCCCAAGGTAATCTTGCCAAAGAAACAGACTTCTTTCTAAAGTGGCAAAAAATCAAAGAATGTTGAAAACATGTTCAAGGAAGAATAAAATGCTGAAGTAATACAGTCTGAAGGAAACTGCAAGATTAGAAATGTTTTCCTATGTTCAGAGTTTCATTTTATAGTCCACTCTTTTTGAAGGCCGTTCAGCTCCATTTTCTGCTTTCAATACATTTTGACTAGAAACATAAATCAGCTGACAGAAACAAACTCAAGTGAGCTGAGACTTGGATTTTATAGCAATATTGATAAAAGCAGTGG